>NC_042993.1:2134915-2277415 GCF_901001165.1 Salmo trutta | reverse complement strand
TCTCTATCGCTCTGTCCTCCTATCTCCTTCCCTCTCTTTCTCTCTGTCCTCCTACCTCCTGTCCTCTTTTCTCTCTGTCCTCCTATCTCCTGTCCTCTCTTTCTCTCGGTCCTCCTATCTCCTGTCCTCTCTTTCTCTCTGTCCTCCTCCTTCCCTCTCTTTATCTCTGTCCTACTCCCTCCCTCTCTCTCTGTCCTCATATCGCCTGTCCTCTCTCGGTCACTAGGCCCAGGATTAGGGGGCTTTCTGTCATTTATGTTGTCTGTTTATCCCCCTGTATTAGCCTGCATCTGTGCTCTGAGTCTAATGGACTGTGTGTGTGTGTGTGTGTAACTCTGTTCTCTCTCTTTCTCTCTCTCTCTGTCTCTCTCTCTCTCTCTCTCGCGCTCTCTCTCTCTCCCATTCTCTCTCCTCAGACTATGGGTTTATTTTGGTCTGTTGTCTGTCTGTTAGTGTCAGTATTGATGCCTCTGGCTCTTTCTCTCTCTCCTTCTTTCTCCCTCTCTCCCTCTACCCATCTCTCTCTTTTCTTTCTCTGTTTTTGTTTGTGTTTATTTCAGTCAGGTGCTCTCTGTCTCTTCCTCGCTCCTCCTTTCTCCCTCTCTCCCTCTACCCATCTCTCTTTTACTCTCTTTGTCTTTTGTCTTCTCTCTCTATTTTTCTGCTGTTTCTCCATCTCCCTCTCTCTCTCCATTCATTAATTCATTCATTCAGTTATTTTCTCCTTCTCTCCTTGTCCCTTTATTCTCTCAGCCTCTTTCTCTGTATCTGTGTCACCCTGTCTGTTCCTGCTCACACTAACATACGCCCACACCTTCACTTACAAAGCCAGATACACACACACACACGGGGGTGGACACAGATACTCCCATACCCGCTGTTACTGACTGCATCCTACACACACCACTATCACAGAGCTTGACATGCACTCTCACTATGACTCCAGAAACATCCCACACAACACACACACACTCACTCACTAAAACACACACACGCACACACACAAACACACGTACACACAAAAACACACAAAACACACAGACGTATGCAAGATCATGCACATAAACACACACAAATGCGCTCACAGACATGCACACACACATGCAGGCACACACACACACACACATAAAGAGTTATATAGACACACACACACAAAGAGTTATATAGACACACACACATAAAGAGTTATATAGACACACACACATAAAGAGTTATATAGACACACACACACACATAAAGAGTTATATAGACACACACACACAAAGAGTTATATAGACACACACACATAAAGAGTTATATAGACACACACACATAAAGAGTTATATAGACACACACACACATAAAGAGTTATATAGACACACACACATAAAGAGTTATATAGACACACACACACACATAAAGAGTTATATAGACACACACACACATAAAGAGTTATATAGACACACACACACATAAAGAGTTATATAGACACACACACACATAAAGAGTTATATAGACACACACACATAAAGAGTTATATAGACACACACACACATAAAGAGTTATATAGACACACACACATAAAGAGTTATATAGACACACACACACATAAAGAGTTATATAGACACACACACATAAAGAGTTATATAGACACACACACATAAAGAGTTATATAGACACACACACATAAAGAGTTATATAGACACACACACATAAAGAGTTATATAGACACACACACACACATAAAGAGTTATATAGACACACACACACACACATAAAGAGTTATATAGACACACACACACACACACATAAAGAGTTATATAGACACACACACACACACATAAAGAGTTATATAGACACACACACACACACATAAAGAGTTATATAGACACACACACACACACATAAAGAGTTATATAGACACACACACACACATAAAGAGTTATATAGACACACACACACACACATAAGAGTTATATAGACACACACACATAAAGAGTTATATAGACACACACACACACATAAAGAGTTATATAGACACACACACATAACGAGTTAATATAGACACACACACATAAAGAGTTATATAGACACACACACAACCATAAAGAGTATATAGACACACACACACACACAAAAGAGTTATATAGGACACACACAACAACAAAAAGGTATATAGACACACACACACACAAATAAAGAGTTATATAGACACACTCGGGGTCTGTGCCCTCTGCTTGAAAGGTTTATTTTTTTTCCACACACATCAGAGGGATGGTGGAGGGGAAGCTACAGAGAGAAGTAGAGAAGGAACAGAAAAGAACAAGGAGGATGAGAGGAGGATGAGCAGGAAGGGAAAGAGGAGGGGGAAAGAGGAGGTGATGAGGTCAGAGACCAATGGAGAGGAGAGAGAGAAAGAGAGAGAGAGATGAGAGAGAGCGAGGAGGAGAGACGAGAGAGAGAGAGCGAGATAGAGAGTGACGAGAAGAGGAGAGAGAGAGAGAGCGGAGGAAAAGAGGTGTGAGAGAGAGAAGGATGACGATTCCGAGAGTATGGACGAACGAGACGAAGAGAGAGAGGCTCAAGAGCGTAGAGAGAGAGAGAGAGGAGAGAGAGAGAGAGAGAGAGAGAGGATAAGAGGTGAGAGAGAGAGAGAGAGAGAGAGAGAGAGAGAGGATAAGAGGTGAGAGGGTGAGAAAGACAGTGAGTACAGGATGTGATTTGTCCCTGGTTGAAAGTAATTGTAATTTTTATTTATTTTATTATTTTTATTTCACCTTTATTTAACCAGGTAGGCTAGTTGAGAAAAAGTTCTCATTTGCAACTGCGACCTGGCCAAGATATAGCAAAGCAGTTCGACACATACAACAACACAGAGTTACACATGGAATAAACAAACATACAATCAATAATACAGAGCTGAGATAAGGCGGGGCTTTACCTAGCAGAGACTTGTAGATGACCTGGAGCCAGTGGGTTTTGCAACGAGTATGAAGCGAGGGCCAGCCAACGAGAGGGTACAGGTCGCAGTGGTGGGTAGTATAGGGGTTTTTGGTGACAAAACGGATGGCACTGTGATAGACTGCATCCAATTTGTTGAGTAGAGTGTTGGAGGCTATTTTGTAAATGACATCGCCGAAGTCGAGGATCGGTAGGATGGTCAGTGTTACGAAGGTATGCTTGGCAGCATGAGTGAAGGATGCTTTGTTGCGAAATAGGAAGCCAATTCTAAATTTAATTTTGGATTGGAGATGTTTAATGTGAGTCTGGAAGAAGAGTTTACAGTCTAACCAGACACCTAGGTATTTGTAGTTGTACACATATTCTGTCAGAACCGTCCAGATTAGTGATGCTGGACAGGCGGGCAGGTGCGGGCAGCGATCGGTTGAAGAGCATGCATTTAGTTTTACTTGCATTTAGGAGCAGTTGGAGGCCACGGAAGGAGTTGTATGGCATTGAAGCTCGTCTGGAGGTTAGTTAACAGTGTCCAAAGAAGGGCCAGAAGTATACAAAATGGTGTCGTCTGCGTAGAGGTGGATCAGAGAATCACCAGCAGCGAGAGCGACTTCATTGATGTATACAGAGAAGAGAGTCGGCCCGAGAATTGAACCCTGTGGCACCCCCATAGAGACTGCCAGAGGTCCGGACAACAGGCCCTCCGATTTGACATACTGAACTCTATCGGAGAAGTAGTTGGTGAACCAGGTGAGGCAATCATTTGAGAAACCAAGGCTATTGAGTCTGCCAAAAAGAATGTTGTGATTGACAGAGTCGAAAGCCTTGGCCAGGTCGATGAATACAGCTACACAGTAATGTCTCTTATCGATGGCGGTTATGATATCGTTTAGGACCTTGAGCGTGGCTGAGGTGCACCCATGACCAGCTCTGAAACCAGCTTGCATTGCGGAGAAGGTACAGTGAGATTCAAAATGGTCGGTAATCTGTTTGTTAACTTGGCTTTCAAAGACGTTAGAAAGGCAGGGTAGGATAGATACAGGTCTCTAGCAGTTTGGGTCTAGAGTGTCTCCCCCTTTGAAGAGGGGGATGACCGCGGCAGTTTTCCAATCTATGGGAATCTCAGACGATACGAAAGAGAGATTGAACAGGCTAGTAATAGGGGTTGCAATAATTTCGGCAGATCATTTTACAAAGAGAGGGTCCAGATTGTCTAGCCCGGCTGATTTGTAGGGGTCCAGATTTTGCAGCTCTTTCAGAACATCAGCTATCTGTATTTGGGTGAAGGAGAAGTGGGGGAGGTTTGGGCGAGTTGCTGTGGGGAGTGCAGGGCTGTTGACCGGGGTAGGGGTAGCCAGGTGGAACGCACATGCATTGCTTGCTGTTTGGGGTTTTAGGCTGGGTTTCTGTACAGCACTTTGAGATTTCAGCTGATGTACGAAGGGCTATATAAATAAATTTGATTTGATGGCCAGCCGTAGAATAATGCTTATTGAAATTCTCAATTATTGTGGATTTATCAGTGGTGACAGTGTTTCCTAGCCTCAGAGCAGTGGGCAGCTGGGAGGAGGTGCTCTTATTCTCCATGGACTTTACAGTGTCCCAGAACTTTTTTGAGTTTGTACTACAGGATGCAAATTTCTGTTTGAAAAAGCTAGCCTTAGCTTTCCTAACTGCCTGGCTATATTGGTTCCTAACTTCCCTGAAAAGTTGCATATCACGGGGGCTATTCGATGCTATTGCAGAATGCCACAGGATGTTTTTGTGCTGGTCAAGGGCAGACAGGTCTGGAGTGAACCAAGGGCCATATCTATTCCTGGTTTTACATTTCTTGAATGGGGCATGCTTATTTAAGATGGTGAGGAAGGCACTTTTAAAGAATAACCAGTCATCCTCTACTGACGGGATGAGGTCAATCTCCTTCCAGGATACCCGGGCCAGGTCGATTAGAAAGGCCTGCTCGCTGAAGTGTTTTAGGGAGTGTTTGACAGTGATGAGGGGTGGTCGTTTGACCGCAGACCCATTACGGATGCAGGCAATGAGGCAGTGATCGCTGAGATCTTGGTTGAAAACAGCAGAGGTGTATTTGGAGGGCGAGTTAGTTAGGATGATATCTATGAGGGTGCCCGTGTTTACGGATTTGGAGTTGTACCTGGTAGGTTCATTGATAATTTGTGTGAGATTGAGGGCATCAAGCTTAGATTGTAGGATGGCCGGGGTGTTAAGCATGTCCCAGTTTAGGTCACCTAGCAGCACGAGCTCAGAAGAGAGACGTGGGGGTGGGGGGGTCAGTGTGCGTGTGGAAGTTAAAAAGAGGGGAGTAGAATGGGGGAATTTGTTAATGTATGCCAAATTAGATTACAAAAACATGCCACTCTTCAAGGCTTTTCATTTTCTCATGTTCATATGGCTGTTGCTGTGTGTACATGCATAGGTTTCCCGTGTGGCTCAGTTGGTAGAGCATGGTGTTTGCAACGCCAGGGTTGTGGGTTCGATCCCCACGAGGGAACAGTACAGGGAAAAGAAATGTATGAAATGTATGCATTCACTACTGTAAGTTGCTCTGGATAAGAGCGTCTGCTAAATGACTAAAATGAATGTGACTGTGTACGTGTGTGTGTGTGTCCTGACACAGTTTTATTACAAAGATTTGTCTGCTGTCCCTGGATGTGTTTATTATACAGAAAGAGAGAGCGGGGGGAGAGAGGGAGCGAGAGAGAGACAGGGGGGAGAGAGAGGGAGAGACAGAGAGAGACAGAGAGACAGAGGGGGGAGAGAGAGAGCGATAGAGAGAGAGAGAGCTCTGTGTTAATGTTTTATGACCAAGAGGACAGATGGGGGATTCCCTGTTTATGACAGATATTTAGTTTGAAATCAGTGTTACTTTGTAAACCCACTCATACACAGACAGACATATACACACACACACACACACACACACACACACACACACACACACACACACACACACACACACACACACACACATAAAAACATTGCGAGGCTTTCACTATATTTTATTTATATTTTACAAATAGAGTGTACAGAGAGTAAAGATGTGGTCACTGGCTTTTTGTCTTTTACGTTTTAGATGCGCTCGCTAAAATTATTTTCAGCAAAAGTGTCTTGTTTTTTCAAGAGTATGCATTAAAGTCTAGTCCATTAGCAACAGGTTTATCAACATTCAGTATGCATGCACACCCGCACACACATATTTTGATTAAACATTGTTAATCCTAATTAATTTCTTATCAGGAGTTATGGCGACCTCATTAATACCTACTTCCTCCCTCCATCTCCCTCTCCTCCTCTCTCACCAGCACATTCCTGTTCCCTCTCTTTCTCCTCCCTCTCTATCTCCCTCTTCAGAAACATGTTTTCTCCTTCTCTACCTTACAAAACAGTATTTAAAATTAAACTTAATTTACTTCCTGTCCTTTCTCTCTCTATCTCTTTCCGTCTCACTCTCCAAGGGATGTCTGTGAGACTCCATTCAAGCCACAGTTCTCCTTAAAATCAAAGTTTGTCAGACATTTTCCTAATGTCAGATGTTTTGTAGTTTTCTAAAGTAGTATTCCACATTCTATCTGTAGTTTAGACCCTGCTAGCTGCATTCGTTAGGAGGAATCTACAGCCATCAACCCCAAGTCAATGGAAAGGATTGGCACCATCTAATTCAGACTGGCACCATCTAATTCAGACTGGCACCATCTAATTCAGACTGGCACCATCTAATTCAGACTGGCACCATCTAATTCAGACTGGCACCATCTAATTCAGACTGGCACCATCTAATTAGATTGAATTCTTATTCGTTTGGGATTGAGGCTTGCAGATTTCTCCTAATTCTAGAGGTATGAAAATGTCTGAGAACATTAGATTTTGAGATGCAATATCCTTTAACTCTCTCTCTCTTTCAATTCAATTTCAATGTCTATTTAAGGGGCTTTATTGGCATGGGAAACATTGCCAAAGCAAGTGAAATAGATAGATAAACAAAGTGAAATAGATAAACAAAGTGAAATAAAAATCCAAGTGAACAGTAAACATTGCACTCACAATAGTTCCAACGAAATAGAGACATTTCAAATGTCATAATATGTCTCTCTCTCTCTCTCTCTCTGTCTCTCTCTCTCTCTCTCTGTCTCTCTCTCTCTCTGTCTCTCTCTCTCTCTCTCTCTGTCTCTCTGTCTCTCTCTCTCTCTCTCTCTCTCTCTCTCTCTCTCTGTCTCTCTCTCTCTGTCTCTCTCTCTCTCTCTCTCTCTCTCTCTGTCTCTTTCTCTCTATTTCTCTCTGTCTCTCTCTCAGGGTGCGGGCTGTACAGCTCTGGTGGTTGCCGTGGTAGCAAGGAAGCTGGAGTTGACCAAGGCGGAGAAACACGTCCACAACTTCATGATGGACACACAACTCACCAAGAGGGTATGTGTGTGTGTGTGTGTGTGTGTGTGTGTGTGTGTGTGTGTGTGTGTATGTGTGTGTTTATGTGTGTGTTTATGTGAGTGTGTGTCTGCATGTGTTTGTGAGTGTATGTATGTGTGTGTGTGTGTGTGTGTGTATGCTGTTGGCCTCTGATCTGGTTCTCTGCTTTAGGGTTAGAAATAAGGGGGGTTGGTGTGAGGGTTTTAAGTCGCTGAAAACACTGATGACTCCCGAGCAGCACGCAAGCTCTGATTGGCCCTCAGATGCACACGCGGCACCCTGCGATGAAGTGACACTGTTCCTCCAAAAGAGAGTGTTGTGTTGCCAGTATGGAAAGCACTGGGCAGGGGGACATCTCTTTCTCTCCCTTACCATCCTCTTTCTCTCTATCTCCCCCTTCTACATCTTTCTTTACCTCTCCCATCTGTATCTCTCACCCACCTTCTCTTCGCCCCTGGGCCAATTTTTCATGCAGTTTAAAGATCCAAGTTTCAAAAATAGTCCCCACTATGAAATATGTAGGGTACATTATGTCTCTGTGTATCTGGCAGGCGAGAGGAGAGCAGAGCAGAGAGAGGTGATCAATAATTTTAGCTTAGATAAAGTATCGACGCAGCGAAGGGAGAGAAGGACTCAGCTCCTCTCTGGGAAGGGAAGCTCGGACCAGACCGCAGCGGAAAACAGAGGAGCCACAAGGCCTCTTTAGGAAGTTTCACACACTCCGATGGGTTTGGCTTTTCTTCCACGCAGGCATACTCACTGCTATGGGCGAATGCACAAACACAAGCCTGCACATGCTCTGAGGCATGCACCCTGCCTGCAGCCTGGCACACACACAGTTACAAAGAACTGGGATTTTAGGGTCGAAGAACATACTCCAGAATATTTGTAAAATGGCTGCAAAATAATCTCAGGGCTATAGTTGAGCGTAGTTTTCTTAGAGCGGTTTTATATTGGACATTTTCCAGAACATTCACTATATTAAAGGTTGCTACTGTGGATACACCGCCTGGGAACTTCAAGGACATTTTCCAGAACATTCACTATATTAAAGGTTGCTACTGTGGATACACCACCTGGGAACTTCAAGGACATTTTCCAGAACATTCACTGTATTAAAGGTTGCTACTGTGGATACACCGCCTGGGAACTTCAAGGACATTTTCCAGAACATTCACTATATTAAAGGTTGCTACTGTGGATACACCGCCTGGGAACTTCAAGGACATTTTCCAGAACATTCACTATATTAAAGGTTGCTACTGTGGATACACCACCTGGGAACTTCAAGGACATTTTCCAGAACATTCACTATATTAAAGGTTGCTACTGTGGATACACCACCTGGGAACTTCAAGGACATTTTCCAGAACATTCACTATATTAAAGGTTGCTACTGTGGATACACCGCCTGGGAACTTCAAGGACATTTTCTCTCTTATTCATCATTGACCTTTACGGCTTAGATAAACATTTGGCCACTGTTTGTAATGTTAGGATGTAACCTTCTGAAAACCTTCAGGGAACTCTTTCTATTGGTCAGAAAACATCCTCTGTCTCCCATAGTAACTTGGTGGATTAATGGCATTCACTGGTTAAACCACATGTCAAACTCATTCCACGGAGGGCCGAGTGTCTTCATGTTTTCGCTCATCCCTTGTACTTGATTGGTGAATTAAGGCCACTGATTAGTAAGGAACTCCCGTCACCTGGTTGTCTAGGTCTTAATTCAATGGAAAAACCTACAAGCCGCAGACACTAGGCCCTCCAGGGAATGAGTTATACCCTAACCCTGAGTTATACCCTAACCCTGAGTTATACCCTAACCCTGAGTTATACCCTAACCCTGAGTTATACCCTAACCCTGAGTTATACCCTAACCCTGAGTTATACCCTAACCCTGAGTTATACCCTAACCCTGAGTTATACCCTAACCCTGAGTTATACCCTAACCCTGAGTTATACCCTAACCCTGAGTTATATCCTAACCCTGAGTTATACCCTAACCCTGAGTTATACCCTAACCCTGAGTTATACCCTAACCCTGAGTTATATCCTAACCCTGAGTTATACACTAACCCTGAGTTATACCCTAACCCTGAGTTATACCCTAACCCTGAGTTATACCCTAACCCTGAGTTATACACTAACCCTGAGTTATACACTAACCCTGAGTTATACCCTAACCCTGAGTTATACCCTAACCCTGAGTTATACCCTAACCCTGAGTTATACCCTAACCCTGAGTTATATCCTAACCCTGAGTTATACTCTAACCCTGAGTTATACCCTAACCCTGAGTTATACCCTAACCCTGACCCAGAGTTATACCCTGACCCTGAGTTATACCCTAACCCTGAGTTATACCCTAACCCTGAGTTATACCCTAAGCCAATAAGTTTGAGATGGAAGCACAATGTATTTTATTCACTGACCTGTTGGCTATCTATTGGTTTAGTGTTTAGTGTTTGATCCCAACAAACCCCCCCCCCCCCCCCCCCCCCACACACACACACACCTCCCACAGGCCTTTAACTTGAGAAGGAGAGGTTTCTCCTGCATCCTAGGTGACATTAAATAGAGGCTCCAAGTGAAGATGACAAGGCCTTGTACGTCTCTTTTTCGCTCCCCTCTCTCTCTCTCTCTCTTCTTATTCAGCCTTAACTCTCTCTCTCTCTCTTCTTATTCAGCCCTTAACTCTCTCTCTCTCTCTTCTTATTCAGCCCTTAACTCTCTCTCTCTCTCTTCTTATTCAGGCCTTAACTCTCTCTCTCTCTCTTCTTATTCAGCCCTTAACTCTCTCTCTCTCTCTCTTCTTATTCAGCCTTAACTCTCTCTCTCTCTCTTCTTATTCAGCCCTTAACTCTCTCTCTCTCTCTCTTCTTATTCAGCCTTAACTCTCTCTCTCTCTCTTCTTATTCAGCCCTTAACTCTCTCTCTCTCTCTCTTCTTATTCAGCCTTAACTCTCTCTCTCTCTCTTCTTATTCAGCCCTTAACTCTCTCTCTCTCTCTCTTCTTATTCAGCCTTAACTCTCTCTCTCTCTCTTCTTATTCAGCCCTTAACTCTCTCTCTCTCTCTTTTTATTCAGCCCTTAACTCTCTCTCTCTCTCTCTCTCTTATTCAGCCCTTAACTCTCTCTCTCTCTCTCTTCTTATTCAGCCCTTAACTCTCTCTCTCTCTCTCTTCTTATTCAGCCCTTAACTCTCTCTCTCTCTCTTCTTATTCAGCCCTTAACTCTCTCTCTCTCTCTCTTCTTATTCAGCCCTTAACTCTCTCTCTCTCTCTCTTCTTATTCAGCCCTTAACTCTCTCTCTCTCTCTCTTCTTATTCAGCCCTTAACTCTCTCTCTCTCTCTTCTTATTCAGCCCTTAACTCTCTCTCTCTCTCTTCTTATTCAGCCCTTAACTCTCTCTCTCTCTCTCTTCTTATTCAGCCCTTAACTCTCTCTCTCTCTCTTCTTATTCAGCCCTTAACTCTCTCTCTCTCTCTTCTTATTCAGCCCTTAACTCTCTCTCTCTCTCTTCTTATTCAGCCCTTAACTCTCTCTCTCTCTCTCTTCTTATTCAGCCCTTAACTCTCTCTCTCTCTCTCTTCTTATTCAGCCCTTAACTCTCTCTCTCTCTTCTTATTCAGCCCTTAACTCTCTCTCTCTCTTCTTATTCAGCCCTTAACTCTCTCTCTCTCCTTTCTTATTCAGGCCTTAACTCTCTCTCTCTCCTTTCTTATTCAGCCTTTACCAGATGATAAAGCCCACACAGAGGGTTCCCTTCCTCACACTCACTCCTCTTCTCTCTCTCTCTCTCTCTTTCTCATTCTCTTTTTCATGGCTCTTTTACTCAATCCTCCATATCTCTCCAGTGATTGGGTTCATTCTAATTGAAGTCTTTCAATTCAGGAAGTAAACTGAAATAAAACAATTCAAATCACTTCCTGAATTGAGTGACTTTAATTCAAATTTACTCCAACCCTGCTGATGTCATTGCTAAATGATCTCCCTCTCTTCCTCTCTCCCTGTGTGTGTGTGTGTGTGTGTGTGTGTGTGTGTGTGTGTGTGTGTGTGTGTGTGTGTGTGTGTGTGTGTGTGTGTGTGTGTGTGTGTGTGTGAGAGAGAGAGAGAGACATGTCTCCTTCCTTTGTCACCTTTGACATGAGTTAGTTAAAGGTCACAGGTGAACACGTTAGCCTGTGACACGCAGCGTTGAAAGGGAGGTAGGTGGAAGGTCGTTGCCAGGGTAATTGGAAGTTTGTTGATGTTACGTGTTCTCCAAGAAAACACCATTCTAATGCCTTGTCCTCATTGCTAATTATACACGTTACACACATTAGACATCAATTACACTGTAATCAGAAACTACATTTTACCATGGGGACATAGAGTAATCATATAAAGCTGTAGAAACCATGTTCTGGAAACCATGAGTTGGTAATTGCCATTGACAATCCACAAACACACATGACAATCATTACCATTATTAATGATAATAATTGATCATTTCCAGTTAAAAAAGAGACAAAAAATCTTTGCTAAAAATATCACCTAGATTCTAGCTCATCCCTCTGGTCCTCCTCTCTGGTCCTTGACCTGTCAGGACAGTACATGTTGTCCTGTAATAATAATATCACCTAGATTCTAGCTCATCCCTCTGGTCCTCCTCTCTGGTCCTTGACCTGTCAGGACAGTACATGTTGTCCTGTAATAATAATATCACCTAGATTCTAGCTCATCCCTCTGGTCCTCCTCTCTGGTCCTTGACCTGTCAGGACAGTACATGTTGTCCTGTAATAATAATATCACCTAGATTCTAGCTCATCCCTCTGGTCCTCCTCTCTGGTCCTTGACCTGTCAGGACAGTACATGTTATCCTGTAATCCCACATTAAGCGTTACCACACAGTTAATCCGATTAGTGACCAGATGTTGGACTGTTTTGCTGGAGTTATTGGGTTTTGTGCTCTAGACTGTGAAACTGTTTATATTGAGAGGATGCCCTCCCCCCGCCCTGAGGTACATTCCAATGCTCACAGTGGAGGAGTGAGTGGACTTAGTGATATCATGTCCTTAGCCCTCACTGTCTCCCACTCATATGGAGTGTTCACCCACAATTCCCAGCAACCTGCCCCCCCTCATGGTTCACTCCCCTTTAAACACCTGTTGATATGATAATAACATGGATATGTAGTATATACTAATATGATAATAACATGGATATGTAGTATATAATAATATGATAATAACATGGATATGTAGTATATACTAATATGATAATAACATGGCTATGTAGTATATAATAATATGATAATAACATGGATATGTAGTATATACTAATATGATAATAACATGGATATGTAGTATATAATAATATGATAATACATATGTAGTATATAATAATACGATAATAACATGGATATGTAGTATATAATAATATGATAATAACATGGATATGTAGTATATAATAATACCATAATAAATATGTAGTATATAATAATATGATAATAACATGGATATGTAGTATATAATAATATGATAATAACATGGATATGTAGTATTTAATAATATGATAATAACATGGATATGTAGTATATAATAATATGATATTAACATGGATATGTAGTATATAATAATATGATAATAACATGGATATGTAGTATATAATAATACGATAATAAATATGTAGTATATAATAATATGATAATAACATGGATATGTAGTATATAATAATATGATAATAAATATGTAGTATATAATAATATGATAATAACATGGATATGTAGTATATAATAATATGATAATAACATGGATATGTAGTATATAATAATATGATAATAACATGGATATGTAGTATATAATAATATGATAATAACATGGATATGTAGTATATAATAATACGATAATAACATGGATATGTAGTATATAATAATATGATAATAAATATGTAGTATATAATAATACGATAATAAATATGTAGTATATAATAATACGATAATAAATATGTAGTATATAATAATATGATAATAAATATGTAGTATATAATAATATGATAATAACATGGATATGTAGTATATAATAATATGATAATAACATGGATATGTAGTATATAATAATATGATAATAACATGGATATGTAGTATATAATAATATGATAATAACATGGATATGTAGTATATAATAATATGATAATAACATGGATATGTAGTATATAATAATATGATATTAACATGGATATGTAGTATATAATAATATGATAATAACATGGATATGTAGTATATAATAATACGATAATAAATATGTAGTATATAATAATATGATAATAACATGGATATGTAGTATATAATAATATGATAATAAATATGTAGTATATAATAATACGATAATAAATATGTAGTATATAATAATACGATAATAAATATGTAGTATATAATAATATGATAATAAATATGTAGTATATAATAATATGATAATAACATGGATATGTAGTATATAATAATACGATAATAAATATGTAGTATATAATAATATGATAATAAATATGTAGTATATAATAATATGATAATAACATGGATATGTAGTATATAATAATATGATAATAACATGGCTATGTAGTATATAATAATATGAAAATAACATGGATATGTAGTATATAATAATATGATAATACATATGTAGTATATACTAATATGATAATAACATGGATATGTAGTATATAATAATATGATAATAAATATGTAGTATATAATAATATGATAATAACATGGATATGTAGTATATAATAATATAATATCATGGTTAGTTAGTATATATGTGGCCCATGCGGGAATCAAACCTCTAACTCTGGGGTTGCTAGCACCATGCTTTAACAGGTGGAGCTGTCAGAACCACCACCATTGTTCTTCATATTGCGTTTGCATATTGGTTACAGTGAGTTTGCTGTGTTATGTAAGGAAGAGCTAGAATAGAAACAAAGCTGACTCCAGGTACGAGGTCAGGCCATGATAACCATATGGCACCAACATGGCTGGCCAGTGCCCAGGTAGGGGGAAGCCATACGGCACCAACATGGCTGCCCAATGCCGAGGTACAGATGTAGGATCTTAATTTGAATCAGTTTGCTGCAGCAGGAAAATAATCCTGCAGCAACAAGATGTGAATTATTATGTGGATGGACATTTGTGTAGGGGTTATTACATTACATTACATACAAAGCCAAAATCAAGTCTGACATTTCTAAGTGGAAATTACAAACTTCAGAAGCCTTTTTAAACCTCAAATACACTAGAAGTTCTCCTGCAGCAGGGTGATCAAATTAAGATCCTACGTCTGTAGGGGGAAGCCATTGTCTGTGCCCAAAATGTTTGTACAGTGTATGGTGCTGCTTCCATGTTGTGTTGCTACCATGTTGTGTTGTCATGTGTTGCTGCCTTGCTATGTTTTTGTCTTAGGTCTTTCTTTATGTAGTGTTGTGTTGTCTCTCTTGTTGTGATTTGTGTTTTGTCATATATTTATATTGTAATTATATTATTTTTTAAATCCCAGGCCCCCGTCCCCGCAGGAGGCCTTTTGCCTTTTGGTAGGCCGTCATTGTAAATAAGAATTTGTTCTTAACTGACTGGCCTAGTTAAATAAAGGTTAAATAAAAAACATAAGGCAGCAACATGGCTGGCTGGGAAGGAGATGACCATATGGCCCTAATAGGGATACCAGATTGAGTAGGGAGAAAACCTAACACTGGGATTCCCTGAGGTCAAATGTTATCTTCCTTCCTAAACTATCTTCGATCTGAATTAATATTGTGTTAATATGTGTTCAGTATCAACACTGAAAACAGCAGGACACGTGAAAGAATGACAATTATTTAATATGTCTAACCTCTTGCAGTCTGTATTCCCCGCTGTCTGTTGTACTGATCCTGTTATAAGCTTCAGGAGAAGTCTATCTGCAGACCTCCTCCTAAATAAATAGGAAGGTGGAGCTAGTCTTGGTCCTGAAACTAGCGCAGTAAAACGGAGCAGACATAGACCTCCATCTTTTATCACTATCATCTTAACCATGAGATAAATCAGCTGACAGATGACATTTGACCTGCCAATCTACTAAGAGTTGTGTGAATACTAGATGTTTATTAAACCTGCTCTCCAATAACCTGTCCTGTCTGTCAGTATTCTAGATGAACTTCACTTCACTAAAACATGACCTGTGGGAATTAACCATTGGATGCCACTTCAAACAACTGTTATATTAGAACCAATAAGAACCCATAACCCAAGATGTTGACACACACAAATAGGTTATGACACGGTGGGTAACAGCACCCCTATGTGACTAACAAGGATGGTAGTGTTGTAACTATGTGGCTAACAAGGATGATATAGTTGTAACTATGTGACTAACAAGGATGATAGTGTTGTAACTATGTGACTAACAAGGATGATAAAGTTGTAACTATGTGACTAACAAGGATGATAGTGTTGTAACTATGTGACTAACAAGGATGATAGTGTTGTAACTATGTGACTAACAAGGATGATAAAGTTGTAACTATGTGACTAACAAGGATGATAGAGTTATAACTATGTGGCTAACAAGGATGATAGTGTTGTAACTATGTGACTAACATAACAAGGATGATAGTGTTGTAACTATGTGACTAACAAGGATGATAGTGTTGTAACTATGTGACTAACATAAAAAGGATGATAGTGTTGTAACTATGTGGCTAACAAGGATGATAGAGTTATAACTATGTGGCTAACAAGGATGATAGTGTTGTAACTATGTGACTAACATAACAAGGATGATAGTGTTGTAACTATGTGACTAACAAGGATGATAGTGTTGTAACTATGTGACTAACATAACAAGGATGATAGTGTTGTAACTATGTGGCTAACAAGGATGATAGTGTTGTAACTATGTGACTAACATAACAAGGATGATAGAGTTGTAACTATGTGGCTAACAAGGATGATAGCGTTGTAACTATGTAACTAACAAGGATGATAGAGTTGTAACTATGTGACTAACATAACAAGGATGATAGTGTTGTAACTATGTGACTAACAAGGATGATAGAGTTGTAACTATGTGACTAACAAGGATGATAGTGTTGTAACTATGTGACTAACATAACAAGGATGATAGTGTTGTAACTATGTGACTAACAAGGATGATAGAGTTGTAACTATGTGACTAACAAGGATGATATAGTTGTAACTATGTGGCTAACAAGGATGATAGCGTTGTAACTATGTAACTAACAAGGATGATAGAGTTATAACTATGTGACTAACAAGGATGATAGTGTTGTAACTATGTGACTAACATAACAAGGATGATAGTGTTGTAACTATGTGACTAACAAGGATGATAGAGTTGTAACTATGTGGCTAACAAGGATGATAGTGTTGTAACTATGTGACTAACAAGGATGATAGAGTTGTAACTATGTGACTAACAAGGATGATAGCGTTGTAACTATGTGACTAACATAACAAGGATGATAGTGTTGTAACTATGTGACTAACATAACAAGGATGATAGTGTTGTAACTATGTGACTAACATAACAAGGATGATAGTGTTGTAACTATGTGGCGAACAAGGATGATAGTGTTGTAACTATGTGGCTAACAAGGATGATAGAGTTGTAACTATGTGGCTAACAAGGATGATAGCGTTGTAACTATGTGGCTAACAAGGATGATAGCGTTGTAACTATGTAACTAACAAGGATGATAGAGTTGTAAATATGTGGCTAACAAGGATGATAGAGTTGTAACTATGTGACTAACAAGGATGATAGAGTTATAACTATGTGACTAACAAGGATGATAGAGTTGTACCTATGTGACTAACATAACAAGGATGATAGTGTTGTAACTATGTGGCTAACAAGGATGATAGCATTGTAACTATGTGACTAACATAACAAGGATGTTTGTGTTGTAACTATGTGGCTAACAAGGATGATAGAGTTGTAACTATGTTACTAACAAGGATGATAGAGTTGTAACTATGTGACTAACAAGGATGATAGAGTTGTAACTATGTGACTAACAAGGATGATAGTGTTGTAACTATGTGACTAACATAACAAGGTTGATAGTGTTGTAAATATGTGACTAACAAGGATGATAGTGTTGTAACTATGTGACTAACATAACAAGGATGATAGTGTTGTAACTATGTGGCTAACAAGGATGATAGAGTTGTAACTATGTGACTAACAAGGATGATAGAGTTGTAACTATGTGACTAACATAACAAGGATGATAGTGTTGTAACTATGTGACTAACAAGGATTATAGAGTTGTAACTATGTGACTAACAAGGATGATAGAGTTGTAACTATGTGGCTAACAAGGATGATAGCGTTGTAACTATGTGACTAACAAGGATGATAGTGTTGTACCTATGTGACTAACAAGGATGATAGTGTTGTAACTATGTGACTAACAAGGATGATAGAGTTGTACCTATGTGACTAACAAGGATGATAGTGTTGTAACTATGTGACTAACAAGGATGATAGTGTTGTAACTATGTGACTAACAAGGATGACAGTGTTGTACCTATGTGATTAACAAGGATGATAGTGTTGTAACTATGTGACTAACAAGGATGATAGAGTTGTAACTATGTGACTAACAAGGATGATAGTGTTGTAACTATGTGGCTAACACGGATGATAGCGTTGTAACTATGTAACTAACGAGGATGATAGTGTTGTAACTATGTGACTAACAAGGATGACAGTGTTGTACCTATGTGACTAACAAGGATGATAGTGTTGTAACTATGTGACTAACAAGGATGATTGTGTTGTAACTATGTGACTAACAAGGATGACAGTGTTGTACCTATGTGACTAACAAGGATGATAGTGTTGTAACTATGTGACTAACAAGGATGATAAAGTTGTAACTATGTGACTAACAAGGATGATAGTGTTGTAACTATGTGACTAACAAGGATGATAGTGTTGTAACTATGTGACTAACAAGGATGATAAAGTTGTAACTATGTGACTAACAAGGATGATAGTGTTGTAACTATGTGACTAACATAACAAGGATGATAGTGTTGTAACTATGTGACTAACAAGGATGATAGTGTTGTAACTATGTGACTAACATAAAAAGGATGATAGTGTTGTAACTATGTGGCTAACAAGGATGATAGAGTTATAACTATGTGGCTAACAAGGATGATAGTGTTGTAACTATGTGACTAACATAACAAGGATGATAGTGTTGTAACTATGTGACTAACAAGGATGATAGTGTTGTAACTATGTGACTAACATAACAAGGATGATAGTGTTGTAACTATGTGGCTAACAAGGATGACAGTGTTGTAACTATGTGACTAACATAACAAGGATGATAGAGTTGTAACTATGTGGCTAACAAGGATGATAGCGTTGTAACTATGTAACTAACAAGGATGACAGTGTTGTAACTATGTGACTAACATAACAAGGATGATAGTGTTGTAACTATGTGACTAACAAGGATGATAGAGTTGTAACTATGTGACTAACAAGGATGATAGTGTTGTAACTATGTGACTAACATAACAAGGATGATAGTGTTGTAACTATGTGACTAACAAGGATGATAGAGTTGTAACTATGTGACTAACAAGGATGATATAGTTGTAACTATGTGACTAACAAGGATGATAGTGTTGTAACTATGTGACTAACAAGGATGATATAGTTGTAACTATGTGACTAACAAGGATGATAGTGTTGTAACTATGTGACTAACATAACAAGGATGATAGTGTTGTAACTATGTGACTAACAAGGATGATATAGTTGTAACTATGTGACTAACAAGGATGACAGTGTTGTAACTATGTGACTAACATAACAAGGATGATAGAGTTGTAACTATGTGGCTAACAAGGATGATAGCGTTGTAACTATGTAACTAACAAGGATGACAGTGTTGTAACTATGTGACTAACATAACAAGGATGATAGTGTTGTAACTATGTGACTAACAAGGATGATAGAGTTGTAACTATGTGACTAACAAGGATGATAGTGTTGTAACTATGTGACTAACATAACAAGGATGATAGTGTTGTAACTATGTGACTAACAAGGATGATAGAGTTGTAACTATGTGACTAACAAGGATGATATAGTTGTAACTATGTGACTAACAAGGATGATAGTGTTGTAACTATGTGACTAACAAGGATGATATAGTTGTAACTATGTGACTAACAAGGATGATAGTGTTGTAACTATGTGACTAACATAACAAGGATGATAGTGTTGTAACTATGTGACTAACAAGGATGATAGTGTTGTAACTATGTGACTAACAAGGATGATAGTGTTGTAACTATGTGACTAACATAACAAGGATGATAGTGTTGTAACTATGTGACTTACAAGGATGAAAGAGTTGTAACTATGTGACTAACAAGGATGATAGTGTTGTAACTATGTGACTAACAAGGATGATAGTGTTGTAACTATGTGACTAACAAGGATGACAGTGTTGTACCTATGTGACTAACAAGGATGATAGTGTTGTAACTATGTGACTAACAAGGGTGATAGAGTTGTAACTATGTGACTAACAAGGATGATAGTGTTGTAACTATGTGACTAACAAGGATGATAGTGTTGTAACTATGTGACTAACAAGGATGACAGTGTTGTACCTATGTGACTAACAAGGATGATAGTGTTGTAACTATGTGACTAACAAGGATGATAGTGTTGTAACTATGTGACTAACAAGGATGACAGTGTTGTACCTATGTGACTAACAAGGATGATAGTGTTGTAACTATGTGACTAACAAGGATGATAGAGTTGTAACTATGTGACTAACAAGGATGATAGTGTTGTAACTATGTGACTAACAAGGATGATAGTGTTGTAACTATGTGACTAACATAACAAGGATGATAGTGTTGTAACTATGTGACTAACATAACAAGAATGATAGTGTTGTAACTATGTGACTAACAAGGATGATAGTGTTGTAACTATGTGACTAACAAGGATGATAGCGTTGTAACTATGTGACTAACAAGGATGATAGTGTTGTAACTATGTGACTAACAAGGATGATAGTGTTGTAACTATGTGACTAACATAACAAGGATGATAGTGTTGTAACTATGTGACTAACAAGGATGATAGTGTTGTAACTATGTGGCTAACAAGGATGATAGAGTTGTAACTATGTGACTAACATAACAAGGATGATAGTGTTGTAACTATGTGACTAACATAACAAGGATGATAGTGTTGTAACTATGTGACTAACAAGGATGATAGAGTTGTAACTATGTGACTAACAAGGATGATATAGTTGTAACTATGTGACTAACAAGGATGATAGTGTTGTAACTATGTGACTAACAAAGATGATAGTGTTGTAACTATGTGACTAACAGGGATGATAGTGTTGTAACTATGTGACTAACAAGGATGATAGTGTTGTAACTATGTGACTAACAAGGCTGATAGTGTTGTAACTATGTGACTAACAAGGATGATAGTGTTGTAACTATGTGACTAACAAGGATGATAGTGTTGTAACTATGTGACTAACAAGGATGATAGCGTTGTAACTATGTGACTAACAAGGATGATAGCGTTGTAAATATGTGACTAACAAGGATGATAGTGTTGTAACTATGTAACTAACAAGGATGATAGCGTTGTAACTTTGTGACTAACAAGGATGATAATGTTATTACTAACAAGGATGATAGCATTGTAACTATGTGACTAACAAGGATGATAGTGTTGTAACTATGTGACTAACATAACAAGGATGATAGTGTTGTAACTATGTGACTAACAAGGATGATAATGTTGTAACTATGTGACTAACATAACAAGGATGATAGTGTTGTAACTATGTGACTAACAAGGATGATAGAGTTGTAACTATGTGACTAACAAGGATGATAGTGTTGTAACTATGTGACTAACAAGGATGATAGAGTTGTAACTATGTGACTAACAAGGATGATATAGTTGTAACTATGTGACTAACAAGGATGATAGTGTTGTAACTATGTGACTAACAAGGATGATATAGTTGTAACTATGTGACTAACAAGGATGATAGTGTTGTAACTATGTGACTAACATAACAAGGATGATAGTGTTGTAACTATGTGACTAACAAGGATGATAGTGTTGTAACTATGTGACTAACAAGGATGATAGTGTTGTAACTATGTGACTAACATAACAAGGATGATAGTGTTGTGACTATGTGACTTACAAGGATGATAGAGTTGTAACTATGTGACTAACAAGGATGATAGTGTTGTAACTATGTGACTAACAAGGATGATAGTGTTGTAACTATGTGACTAACAAGGATGACAGTGTTGTACCTATGTGACTAACAAGGATGATAGTGTTGTAACTATGTGACTAACAAGGGTGATAGAGTTGTAACTATGTGACTAACAAGGATGATAGTGTTGTAACTATGTGACTAACATAACAAGGATGATAGAGTTGTAACTATGTGGCTAACAAGGATGATAGCGTTGTAACTATGTAACTAACAAGGATGATAGAGTTGTAACTATGTGACTAACATAACAAGGATGATAGTGTTGTAACTATGTGACTAACAAGGATGATAGAGTTGTAACTATGTGACTAACAAGGATGATAGTGTTGTAACTATGTGACTAACATAACAAGGATGATAGTGTTGTAACTATGTGACTAACAAGGATGATAGAGTTGTAACTATGTGACTAACAAGGATGATATAGTTGTAACTATGTGGCTAACAAGGATGATAGCGTTGTAACTATGTAACTAACAAGGATGATAGAGTTATAACTATGTGACTAACAAGGATGATAGTCTTGTAACTATGTGACTAACATAACAAGGATGATAGTGTTGTAACTATGTGACTAACAAGGATGATAGAGTTGTAACTATGTGACTAACAAGGATGATAGTGTTGTAACTATGTGACTAACAAGGATGATAGAGTTGTAACTATGTGACTAACAAGGATGATATAGTTGTAACTATGTGACTAACAAGGATGATAGTGTTGTAACTATGTGACTAACAAGGATGATATAGTTGTAACTATGTGACTAACAAGGATGATAGTGTTGTAACTATGTGACTAACATAAAAAGGATGATAGTGTTGTAACTATGTGACTAACAAGGATGATAGTGTTGTAACTATGTGACTAACAAGGATGATAGTGTTGTAACTATGTGACTAACATAACAAGGATGATAGTGTTGTAACTATGTGACTAACATAACAAGAATGATAGTGTTGTAACTATGTGACTAACAAGGATGATAGTGTTGTAACTATGTGACTAACAAGGATGATAGCGTTGTAACTATGTGACTAACAAGGATGATAGTGTTGTAACTATGTGACTAACAAGGATGATAGTGTTGTAACTATGTGACTAACATAACAAGGATGATAGTGTTGTAACTATGTGACTAACAAGGATGATAGTGTTGTAACTATGTGGCTAACAAGGATGATAGAGTTGTAACTATGTGACTAACATAACAAGGATGATAGTGTTGTAACTATGTGACTAACATAACAAGGATGATAGTGTTGTAACTATGTGACTAACAAGGATGATAGAGTTGTAACTATGTGACTAACAAGGATGATATAGTTGTAACTATGTGACTAACAAGGATGATAGTGTTGTAACTATGTGACTAACAAAGATGATAGTGTTGTAACTATGTGAGTAACAAGGATGATAGTGTTGTAACTATGTGACTAACAAGGATGATAGTGTTGTAACTATGTGACTAACAAGGCTGATAGTGTTGTAACTATGTGACTAACAAGGATGATAGTGTTGTAACTATGTGACTAACAAGGATGATAGTGTTGTAACTATGTGACTAACAAGGATGATAGCGTTGTAACTATGTGACTAACAAGGATGATAGCGTTGTAAATATGTGACTAACAAGGATGATAGTGTTGTAACTATGTAACTAACAAGGATGATAGCGTTGTAACTATGTGACTAACAAGGATGATAATGTTATTACTAACAAGGATGATAGCATTGTAACTATGTGACTAACAAGGATGATAGTGTTGTAACTATGTGACTAACATAACAAGGATGATAGTGTTGTAACTATGTGACTAACAAGGATGATAGTGTTGTAACTATGTGACTAACATAACAAGGATGATAGTGTTGTAACTATGTGACTAACAAGGATGATAGAGTTGTAACTATGTGACTAACAAGGATGATAGTGTTGTAACTATGTGACTAACAAGGATGATAGAGTTGTAACTATGTGACTAACAAGGATGATATAGTTGTAACTATGTGACTAACAAGGATGATAGTGTTGTAACTATGTGACTAACAAGGATGATATAGTTGTAACTATGTGACTAACAAGGATGATAGTGTTGTAACTATGTGACTAACATAACAAGGATGATAGTGTTGTAACTATGTGACTAACAAGGATGATAGTGTTGTAACTATGTGACTAACAAGGATGATAGTGTTGTAACTATGTGACTAACATAACAAGGATGATAGTGTTGTGACTATGTGACTTACAAGGATGATAGAGTTGTAACTATGTGACTAACAAGGATGATAGTGTTGTAACTATGTGACTAACAAGGATGATAGTGTTGTAACTATGTGACTAACAAGGATGACAGTGTTGTACCTATGTGACTAACAAGGATGATAGTGTTGTAACTATGTGACTAACAAGGGTGATAGAGTTGTAACTATGTGACTAACAAGGATGATAGTGTTGTAACTATGTGACTAACATAACAAGGATGATAGAGTTGTAACTATGTGGCTAACAAGGATGATAGCGTTGTAACTATGTAACTAACAAGGATGATAGAGTTGTAACTATGTGACTAACATAACAAGGATGATAGTGTTGTAACTATGTGACTAACAAGGATGATAGAGTTGTAACTATGTGACTAACAAGGATGATAGTGTTGTAACTATGTGACTAACATAACAAGGATGATAGTGTTGTAACTATGTGACTAACAAGGATGATAGAGTTGTAACTATGTGACTAACAAGGATGATATAGTTGTAACTTTGTGGCTAACAAGGATGATAGCGTTGTAACTATGTAACTAACAAGGATGATAGAGTTATAACTATGTGACTAACAAGGATGATAGTGTTGTAACTATGTGACTAACATAACAAGGATGATAGTGTTGTAACTATGTGACTAACAAGGATGATAGAGTTGTAACTATGTGACTAACAAGGATGATAGTGTTGTAACTATGTGACTAACAAGGATGATAGAGTTGTAACTATGTGACTAACAAGGATGATATAGTTGTAACTATGTGACTAACAAGGATGATAGTGTTGTAACTATGTGACTAACAAGGATGATATAGTTGTAACTATGTGACTAACAAGGATGATAGTGTTGTAACTATGTGACTAACATAAAAAGGATGATAGTGTTGTAACTATGTGACTAACAAGGATGATAGTGTTGTAACTATGTGACTAACAAGGATGATAGTGTTGTAACTATGTGACTAACATAACAAGGATGATAGTGTTGTAACTATGTGACTTACAAGGATGATAGAGTTGTAACTATGTGACTAACAAGGATGATAGTGTTGTAACTATGTGACTAACAAGGATGATAGTGTTGTAACTATGTGACTAACAAGGATGACAGTGTTGTACCTATGTGACTAACAAGGATGATAGTGTTGTAACTATGTGACTAACAAGGGTGATAGAGTTGTAACTATGTGACTAACAAGGATGATAGTGTTGTAACTATGTGACTAACAAGGATGATAGTGTTGTAACTATGTGACTAACAAGGATGACAGTGTTGTACCTATGTGACTAACAAGGATGATAGTGTTGTAACTATGATGTGACTAACAAGGATGATAGTGTTGTAACTATGTGACTAACAAGGATGACAGTGTTGTACCTATGTGATTAACAAGGATGATAGTGTTGTAACTATGTGACTAACAAGGATGATAGAGTTGTAACTATGTGACTAACAAGGATGATAGTGTTGTAACTATGTGACTAACAAGGATGATAGTGTTGTAACTATGTGACTAACAATGATGATAGTGTTGTAACTATGTGACTAACATAACAAGGATGATAGTGTTGTAACTATGTGACTAACATAACAAGAATGATAGTGTTTAACTATGTGACTAACAAGGATGATAGTGTTGTAACTATGTGACTAACAAGGATGATAGCGTTGTAACTATGTGACTAACAAGGATGATAGTGTTGTAACTATGTGACTAACAAGGATGATAGTGTTGTAACTATGTGACTAACATAACAAGGATGATAGTGTTGTAACTATGTGACTAACAAGGATGATAGTGTTGTAACTATGTGGCTAACAAGGATGATAGAGTTGTAACTATGTGACTAACATAACAAGGATGATAGTGTTGTAACTATGTGACTAACATAACAAGGATGATAGTGTTGTAACTATGTGACTAACAAGGATGATAGAGTTGTAACTATGTGACTAACAAGGATGATATAGTTGTAACTATGTGACTAACAAGGATGATAGTGTTGTAACTATGTGACTAACAAAGATGATAGTGTTGTAACTATGTGACTAACAAGGATGATAGTGTTGTAACTATGTGACTAACAAGAATGATAGTGTTGTAACTATGTGACTAACAAGGCTGATAGTGTTGTAACTATGTGACTAACAAGGATGATAGTGTTGTAACTATGTGACTAACAAGGATGATAGTGTTGTAACTATGTGACTAACAAGGATGATAGCATTGTAACTATGTGACTAACAAGGATGATAGCGTTGTAACTATGTGACTAACAAGGATGATAGTGTTGTAACTATGTAACTAACAAGGATGATAGCGTTGTAACTATGTGACTAACAAGGATGATAATGTTATTACTAACAAGGATGATAGCATTGTAACTATGTGACTAACAAGGATGATAGTGTTGTAAC
This sequence comes from Salmo trutta, assembly GCF_901001165.1. Taxonomy (NCBI): domain Eukaryota; kingdom Metazoa; phylum Chordata; class Actinopteri; order Salmoniformes; family Salmonidae; genus Salmo; species Salmo trutta. The sequence goes on along the minus strand of NC_042993.1, from coordinate 2,251,026 downwards.
TATGTGACTAACAAGGATGATAGCGTTGTAACTATGTTACTAACAAGGATGATAGAGTTGTAACTATGTGACTAACAAGGATGATAGTGTTGTAACTATGTGGCTAACAAGGATGATAGCGTTGTAACTATGTGACTAACAAGGATGATAGCGTTGTAACTATGTGACTAACAAGGATGATAGCGTTGTAACTATGTGACTAACAAGGATGATAGCGTTGTAACTATGTGACTAACAAGGATGATAGTGTTGTAACGATGTGACTAACAAGGATGATAGAGTTGTAACTATGTGACTAACAAGGATGATAGCGTTGTAACTATGTGACTAACAAGGATGATAGCGTTGTAACTATGTGACTAACAAGGATGATAGCGTTGTAACTATGTAACTAACAAGGATGATAGCGTTGTAACTATGTGACTAACAAGGATGATAGTGTTGTAACTATGTGACTAACAAGGATGATAGAGTTTTAACTATGTGACTAACATAACAAGGATGATGGTGTTGTAACTATGTGACTAACAAGGATGATAGCGTTGTAACTATGTGACTAACAAGGATGATAGAGTTGTAACTATGTGACTAACATAACAAGGATGATAGCGTTGTAACTATGTGACTAACAATGATGATAGAGTTGTAACTATGTGACTAACAAGGATGATAGCATTGTAACTATGTGACTAACATAACAAGGATGATAGTGTTGTAACTATGTGGCTAACAAGGATGATAGCGTTGTAACTATGTGACTAACAAGGATGATAGAGTTGTAACTATGTGACTAACAAGGATGATAGCATTGTAACTATGTGACTAACATAACAAGGATGATAGTGTTGTAACTATGTGACTAACAAGGATGATAGTGTTGTAACTATGTGACTAACAAGGATGATAGTGTTGTAACTATGTGACTAACACGGATGATAGAGTTGTAACTATGTGGCTAATAAGGATGATAGCGTTGTAACTATGTGACTAACAAGGATGATAGAGTTGTAACTATGTGACTAACAAGGATGATAGCGTTGTAACTGTGTGACTAACAAGGATGATAGTGTTGTAACTGTGTGACTAACAAGGATGATAGTGTTGTAACTATGTGGCTAACAAGGATGATAGTGTTGTAACTATGTGACTAACAAGAATGATAGTGTTGTAACTATGTGACTAACAAGGATGATAGCGTTGTAACTATGTGACTAACAAGGATGATAGTGTTGTAACTATGTAACTAACAAGGATGATAGCGTTGTAACTATGTGACTAACAAGGATGATAGTGGTGTTACTAACAAGGATGATAGTGTTGTAACTATGTGACTAACAAGGATGATAGCGTTGTAACTATGTGACTAACAAGGATGATAGAGTTGTAACTATGTGACGAAGAAGGATGATAGCGTTGTAACTATGTGACTAACAAGGATGATACCGTTGTAACTATGTGACTAACAAGGATGATAGTGTTGTAACTATGTGGCTAACAAGGATGATAGTGTTGTAACTATGTGACTAACAAGGATGATAGAGTTGTAACTATGTGACTAACAAGGATGATATAGTTGTAACTATGTGACTAACAAGGATGATAGAGTTGTAACTATGTGACTAACAAGGATGATAGAGTTGTAACTATGTGACTAACAAGGATGATAGTGTTGTAACTATGTGACTAACAAGGATGATAGTGTTGTAACTATGTGGCTAACAAGGATGATAGAGTTGTAACTATGTGACTAACAAGGATGATAGTGTTGTAACTATGTGACTAACAAGGATGATAGTGTTGTAACTATGTGACTAACAAGGATGATAGTGTTGTAACTATGTGACTAACAAGATTGATAGTGTTGTAACTATGTGACTAACAAGGATGATAGTGTTGTAACTATGTGACTAACAAGGATGATAGTGTTGTAACTATGTGGCTAACAAGGATGATAGTGTTGTAACTATGTGACTAACAAGGATGATAGAGTTGTAACTATGTAGCTAACAAGGATGATAGCGTTGTAACTATGTGACTAACAAGGATGATAGAGTTATGACTATGTGGCTAACAAGGATGATAGAGTTATAACTATGTGACTAACAAGGATGATAGAGTTGTAACTATGTGACTAACAAGGATGATACAGTTGTAACTATGTAGCTAACAAGGATGATAGCGTTGTAACTATGTGACTAACAAGGATGATAGTGTTGTAACTATGTGGCTAACAAGGATGATAGTGTTGTAACTGTGTAACTAACAAGGATCATAGTGTTGTAACTATGTGGCTAACAAGGATGATAGAGTTGTAACTATGTGACTAACAAGGATGATAGAGTTGTAACTATGTGGCTAACAAGGATGATAGCATTGTAACTATGTGACTAACATAACAAGGATGATAGTGTTGTAACTATGTGACTAACAAGGATGATAGAGTTGTAACTATGTGACTAACAAGGATGATAGCGTTGTAACTATGTGACTAACATAACAAGGATGATAGTGTTGTAACTATGTGACTAACATAACAAGGATGATAATGTTGTAACTATGTAACTAACAAGGATGATAGTGTTGTAACTATGTGACTAACAAGGATGATAGCGTTGTAACTATGTGACTAACAAGGATGATAGTGTTGTAACTATGTGACTAACAAGGATGATAGCGTTGTAACTATGTTACTAACAAGGATGATAGTGTTGTAACTATGTGACTAACAAGGATGATAGTGTTGTAACTATGTAACTAACAAGGATGATAGTGTTGTAACTACGTGACTAACATAACAAGGATGATATTGTTGTAACTATGTAACTAACAAGGATGATAGTGTTGTAACTATGTGACTAACAAGGATGATAGTGTTGTAACTATGTGACTAACAAGGATGATAGTGTTGTAACTATGTGGCTAACAAGGATGATAGTGTTGTAACTATGTGACTAACAAGGATGATAGCATTGTAACTATGTGGCGATAAAGTTGCTAAGGATAGCACCTTGGTGTTGTTGTGACATCATTATGACACTGGATAATTTCAGAATGTGCCAGCCAGCAAACGCAATGACATTTCCTACCTGCTAGTTATCTGTTTACCTTCTGATTAAAACACTCTCCTAGGTTGAATGAACTCTCCCACCAGCCCTAAGATCTGCTGTTCATGTGTGTGTGTGTGTGTGTGGGTGTGGGTGTGTGTGTGGGTGTGGGTGTGTGTGTGTGTGTGTGTGTGTGTGTGTGTGTGTGTGTGTGTGTGTGTGTGTGTGTGTGTGGGTGTGGGTGTGTGTGTGTGTGTGGGAATGGGTGTGGGTGTGGGTGTGGGTATGTGTGTGCGTGTGTGTGCAGTCCTTGACTGCGGTGGACTCATGCTGATTAGCAGTGCTGCCAGGTCCTTTGTGCTCCTCAGACGGGGGGATAATTGTTTTGTTCACTGCACAGCATCTCTTTGAAGTCCTCATTCAATTTATGTCTTCAGAGATGTTCCCTCATTCAAAGGAAGGGGTTGAGGGGATGTTTCAGGCCCCTGTGATGTAATTGCATAGCAACCTACTAAACCATACAGAATATACATAATGTACATATATAACAAGGCTAGCTAGGCACCCCTGGTGCTGGAGTCCCGGAAGCAGTGTGTTTTTCCAGCAATGCAGCACACCTGACTGTACTTAGCATCTAACACACTGAGCTAATTGATCCATTTCACTGATTGATACATGCTCCTCACTGCCACCCTCCAGGGTGTCCTACTGATGATTGAACAGTGTTCTTCAACCCTGGTCTTGGGGAACCACAGTGTGTGTGTGCAGGCTTTTGTTCTACCACAGCACTAACACACCTGGTTCAATGAATCAAGCTTGATTTGTTGAATGGTGTGTGTTAGAATGTGATTTGAAATGGCAGAGGTGGTGTGACTCCTCCCAGGTCTCTCCTCTGACTCTCCCTAAGGACAGGTCTGTGTTGATGAATAGTATTGGGCTGTGGAGACTGACTCTCCCTAAGGACAGGTCTCAAGTAGCTGCAGGGGGTGCTGAGATGTTGGCCAGGGTTGGGGTAGCCAGGTGGAAAGCATGGCCAGCCGTAGAAAAATGCTTACTGAAATGATCGATTATTGTAGATTTAACGGTGGTGACAGTGTTCCCTATCCTCAGTGCAGTGGGCAGCTGGGAGGAGGTGCTCTTATTCTCCATGGACTTTACAGTGTCCCAATTCATTTTGGAATTAGTGCTACAGGAAGAACATTTCTGTTTGAAAAAGCTAGTCTTAGCTTTCCTAACTGTCTGAGTATATTGGTTCCTGACTTCAGGATGTTTTTGTGCTGGTCAAGGACAGTCAAGTCTGGGGGGAACCAAGGCCTATATCTGTTCTAAGTTCTACATTTTTTGAATGGGGCATGCTTATTTAAGATGGAGAGGAAAGCACTTTTGAAGAGCAACCAGGCATCCTCTACTGACGGGATGAGGTCAATATCCTTCCAGGATACCCGGGCCAGGTCGATTAGAAAGGCCTGCTCGCTGAAGTGTTTTAAGGAGCGTTTGACAGTGATGAGGTGTGGTCGTTTGACCGCGGACCCAGTACGCACGCAGGCAATGAGGCAGTGATCGCTGAGATCCTGATTGAAGACAGCAGAGGTGTATTTAGAGGGCAGGTTGGTCAGGATGATATCTAAGAGGGTGCCCATGGTTACGGATTTAGGGTTGTACCTGGTAGGTTCCTTGATGATTTGTGTGAGATTGAAGGCATCTAGCTTAGATTGTAGGACGGCCGGGGTGTTAAGCATGTCCCAGTTTGGTCACCTAACACTATGAACTCTGAAGATAGATGGGGGGGGGGGGTCAAAATTAGAACTTTGAATTGTTTGGGCACAGACCTGGATAGTATGACAGAACTCTGCAGGCTATCTCTGCAGTAGATTGCAACTCCGCTCCTTTGGCAGTTCTATCTTGTCGGAAAATGTTATAGCTAGGGATGGAAATTTCAGGATTTTTGGTGGCCTTCTTAAGCCAGGATTCAGACACGGCTAGGACATCCGGTTTGGCGGAGTGTGCTAAAGCAGTGAATAAAACAAACTTAGGGAGGAGGCTTCTAATGTTAACATGCATAAAACCAAGGCTTTTACGGTTACAGAAGTCAACAAATGAGAGTGCCTGGGGAATGGGGGTGATGCTGGGGCCTGCAAGGCCTGGGTTAACCTCTACATCACCAGAGGAACAAAGGAGGAGTAGGATAAGAGTACGGCTAAAAGCTATAAGAACTGATTATCTAGTGCGTTCGGAACAGAGAGTAAAAGGAGTAGGTTTCTGGGCGCGGAAGAATAGATTCAAGGCATAATGTACAGACAAGGGTATGGTAGGATGTGAGTACAGTGGAGGTAATCCTAGGCATTGAGTGACGATGAAAGAGGTTTTGTCTCTAGGGGCACCATTTAAGCCAGGTGCGGTCACCGCATGTGTGGGAGGTGGAACATAAGGGCTAGCTAAGGCATATTGAGCAGGGCTGGAGGCTCTAAAGTGAAATAAGACAAACATGACAAACCAAAACGGCAGTAGACAGAGTATATTGACATTAGGGAGAGGCATGTGTAGCCGAGTGATCATAGGGTCCAGTGAGTAGCTAGGTGAGCTGGAGGCACGGCGATTCAGACAGCTAGCAGGCCGGGGCTAGCAACAGGCTAGCAGATGGGCCTCGGGGACGTCGCAACGGGAAAGTCTGTTGAAACCCCCTCGGACGGTTATGTCAGCAGACCAGTCGTGATGGATCGGCGGGGTTCCGTGTCGGCAGAAAAGGGTTCAGGCCAATTGGCAGAAGAGGTAATTGAAGCCCAGGGATTGCTTGATGGAATCTCTTCGAACAGGTCTGTGTGGATGAATAGTATTGGGCTGTGGAGGCTGACTCTCCCTAAGGACAGGTCTGTGTGGATGAATAGTATTGGGCTGTGGAGGCTGACTCTCCCTAAGGACAGGTCTGTGTGGATGAATAGTATTGGGCTGTGGAGGCTGACTCTCCCTAAGGACAGGTCTGTGTGGATGAATAGTATTGGGCTGTGGAGGCTGACTCTCCCTAAGGACAGGTCTGTGTTGATGAATAGTATTGGGCTGTGGAGGCTGACTCTCCCTAAGGACAGGTCTGTGTTGATGAATAGTATTGGGCTGTGGAGGCTGACTCTCCCTAAGGACAGGTCTGTGTGTTAATGAATAGTATTGGGCTGTGGAGGCTGACTCTCCCTAAGGACAGGTCTGTGTGTGTTAATGAATAGTATTGGGCTGTGGAGGCTGACTCTCCCTAAGGACAGGTCTGTGTGTGTTAATGAATAGTATTGGGCTGTGGAGGCTGACTCTCCTTAAGGACAGGTCTGTGTGTTAATGAACAGTATTGGGCTGTGGAGGCTGACTCTCCCTAAGGACAGGTCTGTGTGTTGATGAATAGTATTGGGCTGTGGAGGCTGACTTTCCCTAAGGACAGGTCTGTGTGTTGATGAATAGTATTGGGCTGTGGAGGCTGACTCTCCCTAAGGACAGGTCTGTGTGTTGATGAATAGTATTGGGCTGTGGAGGCTGACTTTCCCTAATGACAGTGTGTGAGCAAATGTTTGTGGAGGGACAGAGAGAGTAGGGACTGTTTTACTCTCCAGGGGAACAGAAAATCAGAGGAGCGCGTTGACAGAAGAAGACATTGTCTGTGTGTGGAGGGAGAGATAGAGAGACTGAGAACGAGAGAGAGGAAGATGGAGAGAGATGGGGCTGGGGAAGAGGCCGGGTAGATCTGCTACCTGACTTGCTAATGTGTAACTGTGTGTGTGTGTTCTCTCCGTGTAGATAAAAAATGCTGCAGCAAACGTTCTGAGGGAGACTTGGCTCATCTACAAACACACCAAACTACAGAAGAAGATTGACCACTCCAGAGTCCGCAAACACCAGAGGAAGTTCCTGCAGGCCATCCACCAGTGAGAGCACACACCCATCACATCACTGACCCGCAGCCCTCAATACACTTCCATGTATTAACAACCCAGACATGTTGTCTAGCCTAGGTCTCTGTGGTTAGTTCCAGGACAGGAAACACTGCATTGTGATTGGTTGACAGGGCTGACCCAGCATCATTATGAGAAACATCCTGATAGAAGTGTTTACCTATTTCTAGCTAGCTCATCCATGATGAATGAAAAACGCCATTGACCATGCGAACAGTGGTTAACCTGTGTTAATTAGTTGTAGAGGTTGGCTAGCTAGTCTGACACCTGTCTAGACTGACATGAAAATAGATTAGACAATGATGGGTTTATACCAGCTCTGGAAGCCAAAGCGAACTCCTGTCTAGTGAATGGTGCTAACTGAAGCTGTTGGACCAGTTGGCTTCTACTGTATGTACTTCCTGGTCTGGTCTATGCTGTCTAATTCTAGAATCTGATGCTATACACCTGCTGCTAACCTAGCTGGGCTAATAACTGTTACCTGGCTGTGACCTAGCAGTTTTCTGGCTTAACTCTTTTGTGGATGTATCATCGATATGTGTGTGTGTAACAGTGTGTATGTGTGTTTTTTTGCAGACTGCGTAGTGTGAAGATGGAGCAGAGGAAACTGAGTGATCAGGCCAACACTCTGGTGGACCTCTCAAAGGTGACACACACACACACACACACGTAGAGCAATGTCAAATGCTGAAATCTGTAATCATACAGGATATTGTTTACCTCTGCCACTGACTGGTGTCTTTGTGTACATGGACACTTCCGGATACAGAAAGCACCTCCTCCAAACAGCTAGGCTGCCCATAACAGCTGAGACGGAGCAGTAGCTCACTAGTTACTTTGCTTTAGTCTTACTGTACTCAGGCCTGCAATCTGAAGGCCATGTACTGTTAGTGTATGTACGTGGCTGAGACTGCCACATATCAGTGCTACTAACTTGCACTTATATCCAAAGCTGTCCAAGCATGATACGAGGGGCTGGTATTTAAGAAGCACACAAACACACACACACACACACACACACACACACAAACACACCACATGCAATACCCTCTGACACACACATAACTTTGCCCCCCAAATATATCTCAGCATTCCCCTGTTTCCATTCTGACCCGTCTGTTTCTGTGGCTTTGCGTCTCCTAGCAACCGGAACAAGTGTTAAAAATGGGATGACAGAGAGAGAAAACGAGAGGAGAGAGAGAGGGGGTGTATTTATGTTAATGTGTGGGTGTGAATGCGTGAGAGAGAGAGAAAGAGAAAGAGAGACAGAGAAAGAGAGAGGGTGGTTCGGTGTGTAGGTGGTGTGTGTGTGTCTCTATGGATCAGTGCCTTCTGCCACAAATATTTTCAATCGGCCACTCTTTACCATGGTTACGCTGCTCTGATGGGGCGATGGAGGGTTGGGGTTTTTTTCTATCTACCTGTACCTCTCTCTCTTCCTAGCTCTCATATTCTTATTCAGCCCTTAAACGTCTCTCTCCTCTTCTTCTTATTCAGAGGCCCCTTAACTACTCCTCTCTCTCTCTTCTTATTCAGCCTTAACTCTCTCTCTCCTCTCTTCTTATTCAAGCCCTCTTAACTCTCTCTCTCTCTCTCTCTCTATTCAGCCTTAACTCTCTCTCCTCTCTCTCTTCTTATCGACCTTACTCTCTCTTCTCTCTTCTCTCGTCTTATTCAGCCCCTTAACTCTCTCTCTCATCTCTTCTTATTCAGCCCTTAACTCTCTCTCTCCTTCTCTATCAGTTCAGGAGCCCTTCACTCTCTCTCCTCTCTCTCTCTTCTTATTCAAGCCCTATTAACTCCTCTGCTCTCCTCTCTCTTATTATTCAGCCTTACTGTCCTCTCTCTCTTCTCTTAATTCAGCCCCTTAAACGCTCTCTCTCCTCCTCTCTTCTTATCAGCCCTTATACTCTCCTCTCTCCTCTCTCTTCTTATTGCAGCCCTTAACTCTCTCTCTCTCTCTCTTCTTATTTCAAGCCTTAACCTCTCTCTTCTCTCGTTCTTATATCAGCCCCTTAACTCTCTCTATCTCTCTTCTTATTCAGGCCCTTAACTCTCTCTGCTTCTCTCTTCTTATTTCAGCCCTTAACATCTCTCTCTCTCTCTTCTTTCATTCAGCCCTTAACTCTCTCCTCTCTCCTTCCTTATTCAGCCCTTAACTCTTCTCTCTCTCTTCTATTCAGCGCCTTAAGCCCTTAACTCTCTCTCTCTCTCTTCTTATTCAGCCCTTAACTCTCTCTCTCTCTCTTCTTATTCAGCCCTTAACTCTCTCTCTCTCTTCTTATTCAGCCCTTAACTCTCTCTCTCTCTTCTTATTCAGCCCTTAACTCTCTCTCTCTCTCTCTTCTTATTCAGCCCTTAACTCTCTCTCTCTCTCTTTTTTTATTCCCCTTTTCTCTCTCTCTCTCTCTCTTCTTATTCAGCCTTAATATTCAGCCCTTAACTCTCTCTCTCTCTCTCTTCTTATTCAGCCCTTAACTCTCTCTCTCTCTCTCTTCTTATTCAGCCCTTAACTCTCTCTCTCTCTCTTCTTATTCAGCCCTTAACTCTCTCTCTCTCTCTTCTTATTCAGCCCTTAACTCTCTCTCTCTCCTTTCTTATTCAGGCCTTAACTCTCTCTCTCTCCTTTCTTATTCAGCCTTTACCAGATGATAAAGCCCACACAGAGGGTTCCCTTCCTCACACTCACTCCTCTTCTCTCTCTCTCTCTCTCTTTCTCATTCTCTTTTTCATGGCTCTTTTACTCAATCCTCCATATCTCTCCAGTGATTGGGTTCATTCTAATTGAAGTCTTTCAATTCAGGAAGTAAACTGAAATAAAACAATTCAAATCACTTCCTGAATTGAGTGACTTTAATTCAAATTTACTCCAACCCTGCTGATGTCATTCCTGAATGATCTCCCTCTCTTCCTCTCTCCCTGTGTGTGTGTGTGTACAGATGCAAAGTGTGATGTACGAGCTGATGTCGGAGCTGAACGATCGCAGTGAGGACCTAGAGCGGCAGATGCTGTCTCTGGAAACGCGGGTGGAACAGCTGACCGCCGGCTTCAGTGCCCTTCCTGCCCACCTGTCTGCCACGCTGTCTGCCCAGCACACCACCCTGCTCCACCTGCTCCGAGAGAGGGACTACAGAGGAGGAGGATGGGGAGGTGCAGGTGGAGGAGGGACAGCCCTGGTCCCTGTTGCTCAGCTGGCCCCTGCCCATGCCCTGACCCCAAGCCCAACCCTGGCCCCAGAGCCACAGCAACCCCCAGAAGGAACCATAGAGGGCAGCACTAGTCCCAATACTAGCACTTCTAGTTGTTGAAGAGAGGAGGAGGAGAGGATGGGAAGGGGAAAGAAGAGGTGAGGGTAGAGGAGGAGATAGAGGGCCAATAAGAATACGGGATGAGGTCAGCCCCAATACTAGCAACTTCAGATGCTGCAGAGAGCAGGAGGGAGGGGGATGGATGGGTAAGGGAGGGCAGCCAGAAGCCCAACACTAGCTCATCCAGCTGCTAAGGAAAGGAGTAGGGAGGAGGGGTGGGATAGGGGAGGAAAATAGAGGAGTGGGGGAAATGGGTGAGGGAAAGGATCAGAGATAAGAGGGAGGGAGGGAGGGCCAAGGAAGTGGAGGGAGGTTGGGAGAGAGAGAAGCCAAGGAAGTGGAGGGAGGTTGGGAGAGAGAGAGGGGGATGGAAACGGAGAGGGGGGAAAGGGGGATGAAGGGGGAAACAGATAACCAGGACTAATTACAGAGGTCTTTAATGGAATCCAATCTAATGAAAGGAAAACATCTCCCCTCTTTTTCTATTCGTCCCTCTCTATCCCTCTTTCTCTTCATCTCTTTCTCTTCCTCCATCTCTCTCCCTCTTCCCTCCCCTCCCTCCATCAGGAATTATTGACTATGACTTTTTGTCCTTATGATCTATTTTCTATCTAACTGCTACTTGTGTGGTAACGAGCATCCCTTTAACGAACCATTTAATCAATGACCATAATACATACTAAACACCACGCGCACACACACACACACACACACACAACACACACTCTCCATGTAGTATACTTACCTTTTAACACACACACACACACACACCATGGCAACATAAACACACCACAACAAAATACACAGCAAACACACACACACACACACACACAAAATAGCACACAATATCGCGCAGCATACTACAGTAGACTATAAAACACTATAGTATAGCCTATTACTGCCAAGCAGACAATGCACTAAGTCCAACTGAAAAGAACATACTGCCAGGCATTTATTACTTGACACAGAGAGCATAGACACGGTCCAAGGAAACACTACTGCCATATTTCCTTATGCACACACGTTCCCAAAACTCTGTTTTAATGAATGTATGCTGTACATTTCAAACCACAAGCACACAGTTTGCACAGGGGCACAGATATGCCTAAACCCACACACATACACGCTGAACCACACCCACATGCGGACACACACACACAATCTACCAAAGTGCTCTCTCTCAAATGGACTACAAAAGAGAGGCAGAAGAGGATGTCACTGGGGAGAAGAGATGGGAAGAGGAGTTTCAGATTTCCTGACAATGTTTTTCAAGGAACATTGGATTTGGACTAGTACTAGTGCTTTATGGACTGCACTTTTCACTGTGCTCGATGGACTGCCATAGACAGGGAATGAAGGAATATTAACCAAACCATGGCAAGAGAGAAACGGTTGCTTACTAAACTTAACCCTGTAGACGAAGAGACTATATATGAGAGAATAATTATTATGATGTGATGGAATAAAATACTATTTTACTTCTGTAAGCCCTTTCTACGGAGACCATTTTGAAAACTGTCTTATAGTGACATTCTGTGGCCGGAATACTGAATTACACCCGCTTGGAATATTGTACTGTACAGTATACTGTTACTGAAATCTACATAGCTTTGTATTGCTCAGTCTTTTCTACCATTACGATTTAACGGTTATAGCTAATATCTACTATTATTATACTATAGTATTCTTCTCATTCGTCCTGACAATTATGATAAGTGTATTAATAATAAACTTTAATAATAATAAGTAATGGACAAGGGAGGTGCGTTTGAGGGTGAAATTATTTTGTAATTTTATTTTATCAGAGATAATTAATAAAGTATATATCTATATAACATCACTGAGTTATTGGGTGAATTTTGGCTTGCCTGTTCTTTCTTCTTTCGAATCATTACAGTTTACCTACTGTCATGCCCTGACCTTAGAGATCCTTTATATTCTCTATTTTGGTTAGGTTGGGGTGTGACTAGGGTGGGTTATCTAGATGTTGTATTTCTATGTTGGCCTGATATGGTTCTCAATCAGAGGCAGCTTTCTATCGTTATCTCTGATTGGGGATCATATTTAGGCAGCCTTTTCCCACCTGTTGTTTGTGGGAGATTATTTTGAGTTAGTGCATGTTGCACCTCTGTCATCATGGTTTGTTGTTTTGTTTATTGTATGTCTTGCATAGTTTCACATATTAATAAAGATGTGGAACGATACTCACGCTGCGCCTTGGTCCTTCTCTACAAACAAACGTGACAGCAGATCCCACCAAAAACGGACCAAGCAGCGTGGCCAGGATGAGTGGACATGGGAGGAGATCATGAGTGGAGCAGGGCCCTGGATGCGGAGTGGAGAGTATCGCCGTTCAAGGGAGCAGATGGAGGCAGCAAGAGAGGAAAGGTGACGATACGAGGAGTTAGAACAACAACGGAAGCCCGAGAGGCAGCTCCAAAAAATGTTTGGGGGGGGGGGGCACACGGGGCGATTGGCGGAGTCAGGGTTTAGACCTGAGCCAACTCTCCATGCTTACCGTGGGGAGCGTGTGACCGGTCAGGCAGCGTGTTATGCGGCGATACGCACTGTATCTCCAGTGCGCCTTCACAGCCCAGTGCGTCGTGTGCCAGCGCCCCGCACTTGCGGGGCTAAAATGAGTATCCAGCCAGGACGGGTTGTGCCAGCTTTACGCTCTAGACCTCCAGTGCGCCTCCAGGGTCCAGTATATACTGCACCGGTTCTAAGCACCAGGTATCCAGTGCGCCTCCACAGCCCAGTACGTCCTGTGCCTGCTCCTCGCACTCGCCCTGAGGTGCGTGTCACCAGTCTGGTGCCACCTGTCCCGGTTCCACGCACCAGGCCTCCAGTGCGCCTTCCCAGTTCAGAGCTTCCGGCGACAGTTCCCAGTCCAGAGCTTCCGGCGACGTTTCACAGTCCGGAACCTCCGGCGACGTTTCACAGTCCGGAACCTCCGGCGACGTTTCACAGTCCGGAACCTCCGGCGACGGCCCGCGGTCTGGAACCTCCGGCGACGGCCCGCGGTCTGGAACCTCCGGCGACGGCCCGCGGTCCGGAGTTGGTGGTCCGGACCGCGGGGGGGGGGGTACTGTCACGCCCTGACCTTAGAGATCTTTTTTATTCTCTATTTTGGTTAGGTCGGGGTGTGACTAGGGTGGGTTATCTAGGTGTTGTATTTCTATGTTGGCCTGATATGGTTCTCAATCAGAGGCAGCTGTCTATCGTTGTCTCTGATTTGGGATCATATTTAGGCAGCCTTTTCCCACCTGTTGTTTGTGGGATCTTATTTTGAGTTAGTGCATGTTGCACCTCTGTTGTTACGGTTTGTTGTTTTGTTTATAGTTTATTGTATGTCTTGCATAGTTTTACATATTAATAAAGATGTGGAACGATACTCACGCTGCGCCTTGGTCCGATCATTATTAGAACGAACGTGACACCTGCAGCATAAAAACTACTCTGACTGTAGAAACCTGTCCTGTTCCGAAAGGTTGCTTGATCAAATCCAGAGCTGACAAGGTAAAAATCTGTCGTTCTGCCCCTGAGCAAGGCAGTTAACTCACTGTTCCCCGGGCGCCGGAGACCTGGATGTCGATTAAGGCAGCCCTCCACACCTCTCTGATTCAGAGGTTGGGTTAAATGTGGAAGACACATTTCAGTTGTATACATTCAGTTGTACATCTGACTAGGTATCCCCCTTTCCTTTTCCTATGTTAGAATACCTGATTTTATTGGCAATACAATGTGGCCTACATGCTCAAATGCAAGTGTTTTCTTTCCCCAGGCCAATTTACACCTCACATTGTTGGCAATCTGCACTTGTTACATACATTTGACATAAGTGAATGATATACCCATTGATTCTTGAAGAATATAACTTATAAATGCTTATGTTACAATAGTTATATTTTATTTGTTTTTAATCTCATCCTTCAGCTCCACTCAACACCTCCCATCTATCTCTGAACACCATCCAGTTTTGATTTCTATTTGCCATATATTTTTTTATATAGTATGTATAAACTGGAAGTAGAAGTGTTGTCAATTAGTTTACTCTAATTTGTAAATTCCTCATGAGCTTAGTTCAACTGTCACACCCCATCAGAACCCAAAATAGAAACTTGTTTGACTAAAATGTTTGTAAATATTGTAAATGTAAACAAACACTGTTTTGCCTCCAAACATGGTTAAAACGATCATGTTGATATTATGGATGATCACTGCTTGCATCCAAAGCTATGTCTGAGTTTGAGAGTGGTTACATTTCTTCAGGCCCATCCCTCAGCTTTTTACCAAAACAGAGGCGAGGCGGGTCATCCGCTTTGTTATTGTTTTAATCGCAGATTGGCACTTTAAAGAATCTAGTTGCAGCTGCATAAGGAGTGTTTGAAGACGTGTTATGGTGCAACATTGTATTTGTTCCTTGGAGATACAAAATGTATTGTATATCAATGTAAAAAGTTTAATAATTTAATGCTAGATAAAACAAATGTAGTCTGTCTGGCCAAATAATTATTTTGGGCCCCAAAAAGAGTAGAGTTGGTTGGGGAACGTTCAAGACTGTAAACACATGACGTCACTGTTCTTCTGCCACTAGCTCGTCATGAACGCGCTTTTTTGTTTTTGGCAGCTGAGATCAAAAATCAACCATAATAGTGACGCGTTGTTGTCTGCCTACATTTTGCAAATGGTTTAGTTTAATAGCTTTTTAGTTGCTGTTTTTGTCTCATTAATTTGTTTATTTAGAAATGACAAGTCAATGACGAACTTAAATCGTTTTTTATTACTTGTTCGCTAGCAATGGCTATCGAAACCTCTAAGTTTAGCTAGTTAACGTTAGCTCGTGTTGACAGTTCAACGTAAACAATGCGAAGTTGCTTAAAAAATGAAACTGCTCTAACGTCAGTTTAAATGTTCTGATCGCATTTGTTGAGACCTCAAAATGTATTCACAATAATGGCCGTTTTAAACTCTAAAGTATTATGTAAATGGTTGATTTTTAGTGTAACTATTATTGCTTTGAGCCAGTCAACAAGGCTGAATGTTCCCAAGTTACTTTTGCCCAGATCAAATCATAATCATGTCAACTTCACGTTGACAGCAGAGAAGGGATGCTATAAATGGTGAGTGGCAGTGAATGATGACATGAATGTTTCTATTCAGATTGCCAAGTTGATGTGGTGCTAAAAAAGCAGAAGATGTATCATCTGAAATATTAGACATAATGCCAAGTGGGTGTGGACAGAACGCCACTTAGTTATCTGTGTGTGATATTTTCAGGGTGTCCTCCCGACCCCAGGCAGTCGTTGTTTGGCCCCTCTCTCCTTCCATCCCTCCCTCCATCCTCCCTCCATCAGCCTGTAGCCAGCAGGTCCTAGTGTCCGCCCGGCCTCTGTCCGCTCCACTGGACACTAACCAAGGGGCCGGCATCATACGAGGACAGGACTCTGGTGAGGGGAGTGTGTGTGTGTAGCAGAACGGAGAGAGGGAGGGGTGTGGAGGGTGTAACTAAACAGCCCCCATCATCTTTCAGTGACTGGCCATACCCTGCGCTGTGATGTCATTGTTGACCAGATCAAGCAGATTCAGGTTGTCACGACGACGCGTCAACTGTTCACCGAAGACCCACCCCTCGTGCTCTCCGTCATGGCACTGGACTCAGGAGGTACTCGCCTTGTCATTGACATATCACCCACCCCACACATTTAACTCAGTCAATATGTAGACAAGGGGTTGTTCCTCCTTTCATCCCTCCATATGAATGAGCGCTGAGCATGGGCCCACTGATGTTCCTTCGAGAGCTGAGCTTAAATGTCCCACACATCCAAATGTACCCCAGGCTCACAGAGGGAAAAACTCAAACCCAAAGGGTTAAAAGGAAACTTTGGTTTATTGTCAACAGTTTTCGGCTGCCAGGTCTAGTTCAAGCTGACTGTTGTGCTAAAGAACCTGGATCTGTGTGTCTACTGCTCCCTTCTGGCACCAGGACTCACTCACTCACTCACTCACTCACTCTCGGAGTAAAGGACTCAGACAGCAGAGATTGTTAGGTGAGAGGGATGGAGAAAGAGGGAAATAATGGCGAAGGAAGATGAAAGAAACATACAGTCAACTGAAAACGTTATGTACAGTGCATTCGGAAAGTATTCAGACCCCTTGACTTTTTCCACATTTTGTTACGTTACAGCCTTGTTCTAAAACTGATTAAATACACATTTTCCTCATCAATCTACACACAATACCCCATAATGTCAAAACAAAAACAGGTTTTTAGAATAGAAAATAAAATAAATAAATACCTTAGTTACATAAGCATTCACACCCTGTTTCCATTGATCATCCTTGAGATGTTTCTACAACTTGGCTGGAGTCCATCTGTGGTAAATTCAATTGATTGGACATGATTTGGAAAGGCACACACCTGTCTATATAAGGTCTCACAGTTGACAGTGCATGTCAGAGCAAAAACCAAGCCATGAGGTCAAAGGAATTGTCCGTAGAGCTCCAAGACAGGATTGTGTCCCGGCACAGATCTGGGGAAGGGTACCAAAAAATGTCTATAGCATTGAATATCCCCAAGAATACAGTGGCCTCCATCATTCTTAAATGGAAGAAGTTTGGAACCACCAAGACTTCCTAGAGCTGGCCGCCCGGCCAAACAGCAATCGGAGGAGAAGGTGACCAAGAACCCGATGGTCACTCTGACAGAGCTCCATTGTTCCTCTGTGGAGATGGGAAAACCTTCCAGAAGGACAGCCATCTCTGCAGCACTCTGCCAATCAGACGAAAGCCACTCTTCAGTAAAAGGCACATGACAGCCCACTTGGAATTTGCCAAAAGGCACCTAAAGGACTCTCAGACCATGAGAAACAAGATTCTCTGGTCTGATGAAACCAAGCTTGAACTGTTTGGCCTGAATGCCAAGTGTCACGTCTGGAGGAAACCTGGCACAATCCCTACGGTGAAGCATGGTGGTGGTACATCATGCTGTGTGGATGTTTTTCAGCAGCAGGAAATGGGAGACTAGTCAAGATCGTGGGAAAGATGAATGGAGCAAAGTACAGCGAAAACTTGATGAAAACCTGCTCAGGACCTCAGACTGGGGGGAAGGTTCACCTTCCAACAGGACGACTAAGCACACAGCCAAGACAATGCACGAGTGGCTTTGGGACAATTCTTTGAATGTATTTGAGTGACCCAGACTTGAACCCGATCGAACATCTCTGGAGAGACCTGAAAATAGCTGTGCAGCGACATTCCCCATCCATCCTGACAGAGCTTTAGAAGATCTGCAGAGAAGAATGGGAGAAACTCCCCAAATACAGGTGTGACAAGCTTGTAGCGTCATACCCAAGAAGACTCGAGGCTGTAATCGCTGCCAAAGGTGCTTCAACAAAGTACTGAGAAAAGGGTCTGAATACTTATGTAAATGTGATATTTCAGTTTTTTATTTGTAATAAATTACCAAAAATTTCTAAAAACCTGTCTTTAGGTGAGTCCCTAATGTAGACAGTAGTGTAGTCTGTCAGATCTTTACAGAGCCTTTAGGTGAGTCCCTAATGTAGACAGTAGTGTAGTCTGTCAGATATTTACAGAGTCTTTAGGTGAGTCCCTAATGTAGACAGTAGTGTAGTCTGTCAGATCTTTACAGAGTCTTTAGGTGAGTCCCTAATGTAGACAGTAGTGTAGTCTGTCAGATCTTTACAGAGCCTTTAGGTGAGTCCCTAATGTAGACAGTAGTGTAGTCTGTCAGATCTTTCCAGAGTCTTTAGGTGTGCCCCTAATGTAGACAGTAGTGTAGTCTGTCAGATCTTTACAGAGTCTTTAGGTGAGTCCCTAATGTAGACAGTAGTGTAGTCTGTCAGATCTTTACAGAGCCTTTAGGTGAGTCCCTAATGTAGACAGTAGTGTAGTCTGTCAGATCTTTACAGAGTCTTTAGGTGTGTCCCTAATGTAGACAGTAGTGTAGTCTGTCAGATCTTTACAGAGTCTTTAGATGAGTCCCTAATGTAGACAGTAGTGTAGTCTGTCAGATCTTTACAGAGCCTTTAGGTGAGTCCCTAATGTAGACAGTAGTGTAGTCTGCCAGATCTTTACAGAGCCTTTAGGTGAGTCCCTAATGTAGACAGTATTGTAGTCTGTCAGATCTTTACAGAGCCTTTAGGTGAGTCCCTAATGTAGACAGTAGTGTAGTCTGTCATATCTTTACAGAGCCTTTAGGTGAGTCCCTAATGTAGACAGTAGTGTGGTCTGTCAGATCTTTACAGAGCCTTTAGGTGAGTCCCTAATGTAGACAGTAGTGTAGTCTGTCAGATCTTTACAGAGCCTTTAGGTGAGTCCCTAATGTAGACAGTAGTGTAGTCTGCCAGATCTTTACAGAGCCTTTAGGGAGCTTTATGGGTCTTCTAGTTAGGGTCCCTTTGTGTTTCTCTAAGATCCAGAGGAAGAAGACTGAAGGAACATCAAAGCTCAGACAAATATATTGGAGACAGAAAACATCAAGTGCTCAGTCCTCCTTGTACTTATTAGAGCTGTAGAGCAGCCGATGATGCACCAGCAATGTTCTCTTCTCTGTCTCCTATAGAGGTGGTGCTGGGTGAGGGAGAGTATGAGCTGTCTGTAGAGAGAGACCCAAATGACGTTGATGATGTCATCACTGTGGACCAGGACACAGGGACCATCACCGCCCGAGGGCTAGGCCGCACCACGCTGTCCGTCACACACCCCAGTGTCCTTCCACCATGGGACCACCTTACCTAACCACTTTAAAGTTATTCCTGTAGTTTAGCATTAATGTAGTCCTATAAGGTGTGGTTTCTGGGGTTGTGGGTAGTGTAGTCCTACAGGTGTGGTTTTCCCTCAGCATTCCCTGTACCCAGGCCTACCAGAAAACTCTGCTTCCCACCTGCCTCACTGTTCTGTGTTTGTGGTGGAGTCAAGTTACCTGAGTGAGTGAGCGAGCCCAGCTATCAACATGTCTATTGTCGTACTATGGCAAGCTGTGTGTGTGTGTGTGTGTGTGTGTGTGTGTGTGTGTGTGTGTGTGTGTGTGTGTGTGTGTGTGTGTGTGTGTGTGTGTGTGTGTGTGTGTGTGTGTGTGTGGAGGAGGACAGGTGGGTGTTGGAGAGTGGTCGTCAGTACCAGGTGACTGTACGAGTTCACGACCAGGAGGGTCACACAGCACACCTGGCACAGGTAACGTTACCATGACAACTATAAGAGTTACCCTCCCTTACACTAGACGTCTAAAGCCTACTCTGTCAGGGACAGGAGGCTTATCTGAACCTAACACCTTTCTCTCTAACCCCACTCTCCCTTTGGTAGAATGTGGTGATGACCGTGGACTTCTCTGATTGGCTGTTCTATGTCCTGGAGACTTCCTCTAACAGTTCCTACCATGTACTGGAAACACGAGGGTCTGGGCACACTACTATACGAGCTGCACTGTTCACTGTGCTCACTGAGGTACACACACACACACACCTCTGTCAAACATCATGGCACCTTGACATGGGTGATGACAATATCATTACCATCGTTCTCTCTCTCCAGGATGGCCGAGCGCTGCCCCTGATACCACCAATCAGAGCAGAGCAAGAAGTTGAGATCTACGAGCCCCTCACCCTGCAGCCCCTCACACACACACACACACACACACACACACACACACACACACACACACACACACACACACACCTGCAAGTGGTGCTGATAGAGCTGTCCTTCAGGTTGCCAGGGAAACACAAGGAGGCGGTCCTTGTGTTTCCCTGGCAACCTGAGGGACAGCTCTATCAGCACCACTTGCAGGTGTGTGTGTGTGTGAGAGAAAGAGAGACAGGTGTGTTTGACTACTGTAAGTCTGTATATGTTTAAGTGTGTGTTTATCTGTATTCATGACATGGTCTTTATGTGTGTGTGTCCAGGTAGAGGGTGGCAGTGGTGCTGTGAGCTGGTCGGTGAGTGACAGTGATGTTGCCGTGGTGACAATAAAAGGGGAAGTCATGGCGGGAAAGAGACGGGGCCAAGTGGATATTCAGGCATCAGACGCACGCAACCCTCTGCACACCACTACTGGACAGGTGAGTGTGTCCACACACACACAATCCCAAATCAACTTCCTGTACCTACGGCAGATACACTTGAGTAGATCTGAGGATTGGACAGGTTTATCCAATCGATGGGAATAACACTCTCTTATCTCACAGTACACACTATAGTAACAGTAACACCCTCTCATCTCCTCATCCCTCTGTCTCTCTCTCTCTGTCTCTCTCTCTCTCTCTGTCTCTCTCACTTTCTCTCGCTGGCTCTCTATCACTCTCTCTTTATCTCTGTCTTTATCTGTCTTTCTGTCTCTTTCTCTCTCTCTTTCTCTATCACTCTCTCTTTATCTCTGTCTTTATTTGACTTTCTCTTTCTCTCTTTCTCTGTCTCTGTCTTTCTCTGTCTGTCTCTCTCTCTCTTTCTTTCTCCTACTCTTTCGCTCTCTCTAGGTGTACGTGTTGAGGCCAGCTGGTGTGGATGTCCTGGCCTAGAGAGGTGACTGTAGGGTGGGAGAGACCATCACCCTTCCCCTGGCTGTCTGGGGGGTCCAGAAGGAGGAGAACCAGGCCCAGGACCCTCCCCAGGGAAGCTCTGGCCCCCAGACCCTGCTGCAGGTGACAGACTGCTCTCTCATCAACCTCAACGTCACCACAGGGGGTATTCACCCCTCTACCTAGTACACACACACACAGTGTGGCTCTGCTCTCTATGTGCGTAGCTAAGGTAAGCTATGAAAGCAGAAATAAGCCCCCAACCCCCCCACCTCTCCTATAGCATAGATGCTCCCCTTCACTCCCCCAGCTCCCTGGTTCCATTAATTGGGTCACACACTTACACACACACTCGCCCTCACACTGTCACACACACACACACACACCAGCACGCATGCATTCACACACACTCTTATAAACACACACAGTTTACAACACACAGAGGAGAAACACAAAGTCATTTGTAAGTTCAATTAGTTTTACTGGATTAGCTGATTAATATCACTCTTCCTGTGATTAGTGTGTATGTTTTAATTATTGAGATGGAATCTCAGTGCTCTTAACGGTGTGCTGATGTGGGTCAGGTCCTCTCTCCTTATTGAATAGAGGACCTGGAGGAGTGGACACCTGATTCACTGCAGGCCAGAGAGACATACAGAAAGACACACAGAGCGAGAGACATACAGAGCGAGAGACACACAGAGACCGAGAGATACACAGAGACCGAGAGATACACAGAGACCGAGAGATACACAGAGACCGAGACATACACAGAGACCGAGAGATACACAGAGACCGAGAGATACACAGAGTCTGAGAGATACACAGAGACCGAGAGATACACAGAGACCGAGAGATACACAGAGACCGAGAGATACACAGAGACCGAGAGATACACAGAGACCGAGAGACACAGAGACGAGAGACACACAGAGACCGAGAGACACACCGAGAGACACACAGAGACCGAGAGACACACAGAGACCGAGAGACACACAGAGACCGAGAGACACACAGAGACCGAGAGACACACAGAGACCGAGAGACACACAGAGACCGAGAGACACACAGAGACCGAGAGACACACAGAGACCGAGAGACACACAGAGACCGAGAGACACACAGAGACCGAGAGACAGACAGAGACCGAGACAGACAGAGACCGAGACAGACAGACACAGACCGACCGAGACAGACACAGACCGAGACAGACCGAGATGGAGACAGACCGACCGAGACAGACTGAGACCGACCGAGACAGACAGAGACAGACCGAGACCGAGACAGACAGACCGAGACAGACAGACCGAGACAGACAGACCGAGACAGACAGACAGAGACCGAGACATACTGAGACCGAGACATACTGAGACCGAGACAGACTGAGACCGAGACAGACAGACAGACCGAGACAGACAGACAGACCGAGACAGACAGAGACAGACCGAGACAGACAGAGACAGACAGACCGAGACAGACAGACCGAGACAGACAGACCGAGACAGACAGAGACCGAGACAGACAGAGACCGAGACAGACAGAGACCGAGACAGACAGAGACCGAGACAGACAGAGACCGAGACAGACAGACACAGACCGACCGAGACAGACACAGACCGAGACAGACCGAGATGGAGACAGACCGACCGAGACAGACTGAGACCGACCGAGACAGACAGAGACAGACCGAGACCGAGACAGACAGACCGAGACAGACAGACCGAGACAGACAGACAGAGACCGAGACATACTGAGACCGAGACATACTGAGACCGAGACATACTGAGACCGAGACATACTGAGACCGAGACAGACTGAGACCGAGACAGACAGACAGACCGAGACAGACAGACAGACCGAGACAGACAGAGACAGACCGAGACAGAGACAGACCGAGACAGACAGACCGAGACAGACAGACCGAGACAGACCGAGACAGACAGAGACCGAGACATACTGAGACCAAGACAGACTGAGACCGAGACAGACCGAGACAGACAGACCGAGACAGACAGACCGAGACAGACAGACCGAGACAGACAGACCAAGACAGACCGAGACATACTGAGACCGAGACATACTGAGACCGAGACATACTGAGACCGAGACATACTGAGACCGAGACATACTGAGACCGAGACAGACTGAGACCGAGACAGACAGAGACAGACAGACAGACTGAGACAGACAGACAGACTGAGACAGACAGACAGACTGAGACAGACAGACCGAAACAGACAGACCGAGACAGACCCAGACCGACAGAGACCGAGACAGACAGAGACCGAGACAGACCGAGACAGTCCGAGACAGACAGAGGCAGTCCGAGACAGACAGAGGCAGTCCGAGACAGACAGAGGCAGTCCGAGACAGACCGAGACAGACAGAGGCAGTCCGAGACAGACAGAGGCAGTCCGAGACAGACACAGACAGTCCGAGACAGACAGTCCGAGACAGACCGAGACCGAGACAGACAGTCCGAGACCGACAGACCGAGAGAGAGTGTCAGACCGAGAGAGAGAGAGTGTCAGACCGAGAGAGAGAGAGAGTGTCAGACCGAGAGAGAGAGTGTCAGACCGAGAGAGAGAGTGTCAGACTGAGAGAGAGAGTGTCAGACTGAGAGAGAGAGAGTGTCAGACTGAGAGAGAGAGAGTGTCAGACTGAGAGAGTGTCAGACTGAGAGAGAGAGAGAGTGTCAGACTGAGAGAGAGAGAGTGTCAGACTGAGAGAGAGAGAGTGTCAGACTGAGAGAGAGAGTGTCAGACAGAGAGAGAGAGTGTCAGACAGAGAGAGAGAGAGTGTCAGACAGAGAGAGAGAGTGTCAGACAGAGAGAGAGAGAGTGTCAGACAGAGAGAGAGAGAGTGTCAGACAGAGAGAGAGAGAGTGTCAGACAGAAAGAGAGAGAGTGTCAGACAGAGAGAGAGAGTGTCAGACTGAATGAGATGCCCAAACTTACTAGTGCAAAATTTCAATTGGCTATATTAATACTGTTTAATTTGATCCTGAGTGTAGGTTATTTCCCTGACATCTGGAATCAAGGACTCATAACCCCAATCTTTAAGAATGGAGACAAATTTGACCCTAACAATTACAGAGGCATTTGTATGAACAGTAACCTGGGGAAGGTTTTCTGTAGTATCATCAATGTAAGAGTTCTAAACTTCCTTAATAAGCACAATGTCTTGAGTAAAAGCCAAATTGGATTTATACCAAAACATCGCACAACGGATCATATTTACACCCTACACACCCTGATAGATAAACATGTCCACCAAAATAATACCAAAATATATTTGATTCTATTTGGCATACAGGACTGTTCTACAAAGTTATTGAAAGTGGTGTAGGGGGTAAAACATATGACATAATTAAATCAATGTATACTGGCAATACGTGCAGCATTAAAATTGGTAAGAAAAGAACAGAATTCTTTAACCAGGGGCGGGGCCTTCGTCAGGGTTGCAATCTGAGCCCTGCACTCTTCAATATCTACATTAACGAATTGGCCACTATTCTAGAAAAATCCTCAGCCCCTGGTGTTAGTCTCCACAATTCAGAAGTTAAATGCCTACTCTTCGCAGATGACCTATGCCTGCTGTCACCCACAGCACACGGCCTACAGCAGAGCCTGAACCTGCTAGAGCAGTACTGCCAGACCTGGGCCCTGGCAGTAAACCCCAAAAAGACTAAAATAATGATTTTCCAGAGAAGATCCAGATCTCAGGGAATTAGACCAAAGTTCTCAATTGGTAGAAAATATATAGAGTACTGTACACTCTACAATTACTTAGGTTTAAAAATAAGCTCAACTGGACACCTTAATGAGGCAGTGAATGAACTGAGAGAGAAAGCACGCAGGGCATACTACGCCATTAAAAAGCAAATTCAAATTGAAATACCTATTAAAATTTGGCTAAAACTAATTGAATATGTCATTGAACCAATTGCACTTTATGGCAGTGAGGTGTGGGGTCCACTTGCAAAACAAGATTTCACCAAATGGGACAAACACCCCATTGAAACCCTACATGCAGAGTTCTGTAGGATTCTCCTACGTGTCCAGAGGAAAACTACAAACAATGCATGCAGGGCAGAATTAGGCCAATATCCACTAATAATAAAAACTCAAAAAAGAGCAATTAAGTTTTGGAAACATCTAAAATACAGTGACCCCCTCTCATATCATTACCAAGCCCTGCAATGCCAAGAGCTGAGCAAAGAAAATAGTCCCCTCATCCAGCTGGTCCTGGGGCTGAGTTCACAAACCTGTTCTGCTAACACACTGAAGCCTCAGGACCAGAACATCCAATCAATCAGAATAAACCAAATTACAACACAGTCAAAACAAAACTACATTGCTTATTGGGAAACACAAGCACAAACACAAAGCAAAATGCAGTGCTATCTGGCCCTAAATCAACAGTACACCGTGGCTAAATATTTGACCATGGTTACTGATAAAAACCTTGACAAAGTACAGGCTCAGTAAGCACAGCCTTGCCATTAAGAAGGGTAGACACAGGAAAACCTGGCTCCCTGTAGAGGAAAGGCTGTGCAACCACTGCACAACAGCAGAACCTGAGACAGAGCTGCATTTCCTGACAAAATGTAAAAAATATAAAACAATTAGAGAGTGTCATTTCCCCAAATTTGAAACCCTTATTTAAGGTTTCAAAGACCTCTCTGATGAGGATAGGCTACCCGTCCTGTTGGGGGAGGACGCAGAGAGCTGTGGGTTGGCAGCACACTATATTGCTGCCTGCCATAAGATGAGGGACAGTGTCTGACAGACCAATAAACCTGCACATGTACTCTACTGTATGGCTATTGTTATTGTTGAATGTATGGTTATTTTGACCCTTGGTTATTGTTGTTACTGTTGTCCCGTTGACAATTTTGATTCTCATTTTTTATTTATTTATTATTATTATATTGTAAATATCCAAAATAAGCTTTGGCAATATGTATATTGTTACGTCATGCCAATAAAGCGAATTGAATTGAATTGAATTGAATTGAGAGAGAGAGAGTGTCAGACTGAGAGAGAGAGTGTCAGACAGAGAGAGAGTGTCAGACAGAGAGAGAGAGTGTCAGACGGAGAGAGAGAGTGTCAGACAGAGAGAGTGTGTCAGACAGAGAGAGTGTGTCAGACAGAGAGAGAGAGTGTCAGACAGAGAGAGAGAGTGTCAGACAGAGAGAGAGAGAGAGTCAGACAGACAGACAGACGGTGTATAATGGAATAATCTCCACTCCTGCTACTAACTCTAAAATGCAATTCAAATACATTTTTGTATGTTTGCGCCCGTGTGTGTGTGTGTGTGTGTGTGTGTGTGTGTGTGTGTGTGTGTGTGTGTGTGTGTGTGTGTGTGTGTGTGTGTGTGTGTGTGTGTGTGTGTGTGTGTGTGTGTGTGTGTGTGTGTGTGTGTGTGTGTGTGTGGATACTGTGGGTCCAGGCTCAGGGTTCTGTGGGACCAGGCCACACACAGGGGAGCAAACATACAAAAATGTATTTGAATTGCATTTTAGAGTTAGTAGCAGGAGTGGAGATTATTCCATTATACACCGTCTGACTCTCTCTCTCTGTCTGGGACCAGGCCACACCCTCATTACTATCACCGTGGAAATGGAACACGACAACATCACTTCCATGGCAACGCTGGCCGCCCACAGTCCCCTCAAGGTGCACACAGGGACTGAGAGAGAGACAGAGAGAGAGAGAGAGACAGAGAGAGAGAAAGAGACAGAGAGAGAGAAAGAGAGAGAGAGACACAGAGAGAGAGAGACAGAGAGAGAGAGACAGAGAGAGAGGGAGAGACAGCGAGAGAGAGACAGAGAGAGACACTGGGGGGGTTTAATTGACTTATGTTCCCCAGGTTGGTTGAGTGACTGGGAAGAGGAGAGTGGTTTCTAATGATGCCATTGGAGGGTTGAGCATCACACTGCTTCCATCTGGATACACTCTGACACATGTACTTCTAGTTCCTGATAGGTTAGGCGGTATCCATTTTTCCATACCTTCATACCGTCCTTTTACCATCCTGGGGTTTACGGTATTACCGATGCGCACCCTGGGGGGGGTGCTGTATGGCCTTCCTTGCGCTTACAATGCACCACTGCCGGTTCATGTGTTGCTTTTACAATGCTACCTGTCTTATATAAGTGCCACTATCGTGGCAAGATGTGGCAGCATTTACCTTCTCTAGGTCTACTTGATATTGACTTTATGGTTCTTACATTCTCGTCAACACAATGCGGCACAGCAATCTCACCTCAGTGAGGCGCCATTCATTGTATTTTCAATTTGCATATAATGCTAAATATTCAGTTATATGGTTCACTTTCCCATCAACTACAACCATGCCTGTTGCTTGTAGCCTACTGTTTAAGCTGGGTGTACACTACACAACTTTCAAAATCCTAACATCGCTGAGCCTCTAATATTAAACGGCTGTCTATCCAGTCGGACAAACACTCCGAACAGCCTATCTGAAGGCTCGGTGGTGTCCGCATGGTCCTAAAGCACACGATTGCCTCGTTTTGAATCACGTTCCAATGATAATACTGCTGTTGACAAAAATGCATTTTTTCCCCCAGTGAAAGTTGTGCCCCTGCCCCACACATACAATTATCTGTAAGGTCCCTCAGTCGAGTAGTGAATTTTAAGCACAGATTCAACCACAAAGACCAGAGAAGTTTTCCAATGTCTTGCAAAGAAGCACACCGATTGGTAAAAATAAAAAGCAGACACTGAATATCCCTTTGTGCATTGGTGAAGCAGTTAATTAGGTTTTGGATGGTGTATCAATAAACCCAGTCACTACAAAGATACAGGCGTCCTTCCTGACTCAGTTGCCGTAGAGGAAGGAAACCGCTCAGGGATTTCACCATGAGGCCAGTGGTGACTTTAAAACAGATGCAGAGTTTAATGTCTGTGATAGGAGAAAACTGAGGATGGATCAACAACATTGTAGTTACTCCAAAATACTAACCTAAATGACAGTGAGGAAGTCTGTACAGATTTTTTTTATATTCCAAAACATGCATCCTGTTTGCAATAAGGCACTAAAGTAAAACTGTAAAAAATGTGGTAAAGAAATTAACTTTATGTCCTGAATACAAAGCGTTATGTTTTGGGCAAATCCAACACAACACATCACCACTCTTCATATTTTTAAGCATGGTGGTGGTTGCATCATGTTATGGGTATGCTTGTCATCGGCAAGGTCTATGGAGTTTTTTATGATACAAATTAAATCAATTTTTTTATATAGCCCTTCTTACATCAGCTGATATCTCAAAGTGCTGTACAGAAACCCAGCCTAAAACCCTAAACAGCAAGCAATGCAGGTGTAGAAGCACGGTGGCTAGGAAAAACTCCCTAGAAAGGCCAAAACCTAGGAAGAAACCAGGCTATGAGGGGTGGCCAGTCCTCTTCTGGCTGTGCCGGGTGGAGATTATAACAGAACATGGCCAAGATGTTCAAATGTTCATAAATGACCAGCATGGTCAAATAATAATAATCACAGTTGTCGAGGGTGCAACAAGTCAGCACCTCAGAGTAAATGTCAGTTGGTTTTTCATAGCCGATCATTGAGAGTATCTCTACCGCTCCTGCTGTCTCTAGAGAGTTGAAAACAGCAGGTCTGGGACAGGTAGCACGTCCGGTGAACAGGTCAGTGTTCCATAGCCGCAGGCAGAACAGCCAATTATCTACAAATTCTATCTTTTTGGGAGAGGCAGAAAACCGTTTTCAACCAGCGATTGAGTTGTGAGACTCTGCTGTAGAGCTCATCACTCCCCCTAACTGGGAGGGGGCCAGAGACAATTACTCGATGCCGACACATCTTTCTAGCTGATTTACACGCTGAAGCTATGTTGCGCTTGGTGACCTCTGACTGTTTCATCCTAACATCGTTGGTGCCGACGTGGATAACAATATCCCTATACTCTCTACACTCGCCAGTTTTAGCTTTAGCCAGCACCGTCTTTAGATTAGCCTTAACGTCGGTAGCCCTGCCCCCTAGTAAACAGTGTATGATCGCTGGATGATTCGTTTTTAGTCTAATACTGCGGGTAATGGAGTCGCCAATGACTAGGGTTTTCAATTTGTCAGAGCTAATGGTGAGAGGCTTCGGCGTCTCAGACCCCGTAACGGGAGGAGTAGAGACCAGAGAAGGCTCGGCCTCTGACTCCGACTCGCTGCTTAATGGGGAGAACCGGTTGAAAGTTTCTGTCGGCTGAATAAGCGACACCGGTTGAGCATTCCTACAGCGTTTCCCTCCAGAAGCCATGAGAAAGTTGTCCGGCTGCGGGGACCGTGCGAGGGGGTTTATACTACTATCTGTACTTACTGGTGGCACAGACGCTGTTTCGTCCTTTCCTACACTTAAATGACCCTTGCCTAACGATTGCGTCTGAAGCTGGGCTTGCAGCACAGCTATCCCCGCCATAAGGCGATCGTTCTCCTGTATATTAATAGTACAGCGACTGCAATTAGAAGGCATCATGTTAATGTTACTTAGCTTCGGCTGTTGGAGGTCCTGACGAACCATGTCCAGATAAAACGTCCAGAGTGAAAACGTTGAATGAAAAAAAGTTGAGTGAGGGAAGCACTAAAAATATAAACGGTAATTAAAAAGTAAAAAACGTAAAGTTGTCAGGTAGCAAAGTAAGGTTGGCAACAAAATCGCACAGCAGCACGTAAACAAGTCTGCAAGTTGTAATGGAATAGAGCTAAGCACAGGCAACATTTTAGAGGAACACCTGGTTCTTTCAGCTTTCCAACAGACTGGGAGACAGTCACCTTTCAGCAGGACAATTACCTAAAACAAGGCCACTGGAGTTGCTTGAATGTTCCTGAGTGGCCTAGTTACAGTTTTGACTTAAATTGACTTGAAACTTGACAGAGCTTGAAGAATGTTTAAAATAATAAATTTGTACAATCCAGATGTGCAAAGCTCTTAGAGACTTACCCAGAAAGACTCACAGCTGCCAAAGGTCATTCTAACATGTATTGACTCAGGAAGTTGAATACCTCGTTTTCTAAGTATTTTTTTAGATGGAGGGAGGGACAGGACTGTGTGTTTTCAGATGGAGGGAGGGACAGGTGTGTGTGTTTTCAGATGGAGGGAGGGACAGGAGAGTGTGTTTTCAGATGGAGGGAGGGACAGGAGTGTGTGTTTTCAGATGGAGGGAGGGACAGGAGTGTGTGTTTTCAGATGGAGGGAGGGACAGGTGTGTGTGTTTTCAGATGGAGGGAGGGAGGGACAGGTGTGTGTGTTTTCAGATGGAGGGAGGGACAGGTGTCTGTGTTTTCAGATGGAGAGAGGAAGGGACAGGTGTATGTGTTTTCAGATGGAGGGAGGGACAGGTGTGTGTGTTTTCAGATGGAGGGAGGGACAGGTGTGTGTGTTTTCAGATGGAGGGAGGGACAGGAGTGTGTGTTTTCAGATGGAGGGAGGGAGGGAGGGACAGGAGTGTGTTTTCAGATGGATGGAGGGAGGGAGGGACAGGAGTGTGTGTTTTCAGATGGAGGGAGGGACAGGAGTGTGTGTTTTCAGATGGAGGGAGGGACAGGAGTGTGTGTTTTCAGATGGAGGGAGGGACAGGAGTGTGTGTTTTCAGATGGAGGGAGGGACAGGTGTGTGTGTTTTCAGATGGAGGGAGGGAGGGACAGGTGTGTGTGTTTTCAGATGGAGGGAGGGAGGGACAGGTGTGTGTGTTTTCAGATGGAGGGAGGGACAGGAGTGTGTTTTCAGATGGAGGGAGGGACAGGAGAGTGTGTTTTCAGATGGAGGGAGGGACAGGAGTGTGTGTTTTCAGATGGAGGGAGGGACAGGTGTGTGTGTTTTCAGATGGAGGGACAGGTGTGTGTGTTTTCAGATGGAGGGACAGCAGTGTGTGTTTTCAGATGGAGGGAGGGACAGGTGTGTGTGTTTTCAGATGGAGGGAGGGACAGGAGTGTGTGTTTTCAGATGGAGGGAGGGACAGGTGTGTGTGTTTTCAGATGGAGGGAGGGAGGGACAGGTGTGTGTGTTTTCAGATGGAGGGAGGGACAGGAGTGTGTGTTTTCAGATGGAGGGAGGGACAGGAGTGTGTGTTTTCAGATGGAGGGACAGGAATGTGTGTTTTCAGATGGAGGGAGGGACAGGTGTGTGTTTTCAGATGGAGGAAGGGACAGGAGTGTGTGTTTTCAGATGGAGGGAGGGACAGGAGTGTGTGTTTTCAGATGGAGGGAGGGAGGGACAGGAGTGTGTGTTTTCAGATGGAGGGATGGAGGGACAGGTGTGTGTGTTTTCAGATGGAGGGTGGGACAAATGTTTGTGTTTTCTATTGGAGAGAGGAAGGGACAGGTGTATGTGTTTTCAGATGGAGGGAGGGACAGGAGTGTGTGTTTTCAGATGGAGGGAGGGACAGGTGTGTGTTTTCAGATGAAGGGACAAGAGTGTGTGTTTTCAGATGAGGGATGGACAGGTGTCTGTGTTTTCAGATGGAGGGAGGGACAGGAGTGTGTGTTTTCAGATGGAGGGAGGGACAGGAGTGTGTGTTTTCAGATGGAGGGAGGGACAGGTGTGTGTGTTTTCAGATGGAGGGAGGGACAGGTGTGTGTGTTTTCAGATGGAGGGAGGGACAGGAGTGTGTGTTTTCAGATGGAGGGAGGGAGGGAGGGACAGGAGTGTGTTTTCAGATGGATGGAGGGAGGGAGGGACAGGAGTGTGTGTTTTCAGATGGAGGGAGGGACAGGAGTGTGTGTTTTCAGATGGAGGGAGGGACAGGAGTGTGTGTTTTCAGATGGAGGGAGGGACAGGAGTGTGTGTTTTCAGATGGAGGGAGGGACAGGTGTGTGTGTTTTCAGATGGAGGGAGGGACAGGAGTGTGTGTTTTCAGATGGAGGGAGGGACAGGTGTGTGTGTTTTCAGATGGAGGGAGGGAGGGACAGGTGTCTGTGTTTTCAGATGGAGGGAGGGAGGGACAGGTGTGTGTGTTTTCAGATGGGGGGAGGGACAGGAGTGTGTTTTCAGATGGAGGGAGGGACAGGAGAGTGTGTTTTCAGATGGAGGGAGGGACAGGAGTGTGTGTTTTCAGATGGAGGGAGGGACAGGTGTGTGTGTTTTCAGATGGAGGGACAGGTGTGTGTGTTTTCAGATGGAGGGACAGCAGTGTGTGTTTTCAGATGGAGGGAGGGACAGGTGTGTGTGTTTTCAGATGGAGGGAGGGACAGGAGTGTGTGTTTTCAGATGGAGGGAGGGACAGGTGTGTGTGTTTTCAGATGGAGGGAGGGAGGGAGGGACAGGAGTGTGTGTTTTCAGATGGAAGGAGGGAGGGACAGGAGTGTGTGTTTTCAGATGGAGGGAGGGACAGGTGTGTGTGTTTTCAGATGGAGGGAGGGAGGGACAGGAATGTGTGTTTTCAGATAGAGGGAGGAAGGGACAGGAATGTGTGTTTTCAGATGGAGGGAGGGACAGGTATGTGTGTTTTCAGATGGAGGGAGGGAGGGACAGGAGTGTGTGTTTTCAGATGGAGGGAGGGACAGGTGTATGTGTTTTCAGATGGAGGGAGGGACAGGAGTGTGTGTTTTCAGATGGAGGGAGGGACAGGTGTGTGTGTTTTCAGATGGAGGGAGGGACAGGAGTGTGTGTTTTCAGATGGAGGGAGGGACAGGTGTGTGTGTTTTCAGATGGAGGGACAGGAATGTGTGTTTTCAGATGGAGGGAGGGACAGGTGTGTGTTTTCAGATGGAGGAAGGGACAGGAGTGTGTGTTTTCAGATGAAGGGAGGGACAGGAGGGTGTGTTTTCAGATGGAGGGAGGGAGGGACAGGTGTGTGTGTTTTCAGATGGAGGGATGGAGGGACAGGTGTCTGTTTTCAGATGGAGGGTGGGACAAATGTTTGTGTTTTCTATTGGAGAGAGGAAGGGACAGGTGTATGTGTTTTCAGATGGAGGGAGGGACAGGTGTGTGTGTTTTCAGATGGAGGGAGGGACAGGTGTGTGTGTTTTCAGATGGAGGGAGGGACAGGTGTGTGTGTTTTCAGATGGAGGAAGGGACAGGAGTGTGTGTTTTCAGATGGAGGGAGGGACAGGTGAGTGTGTTTTCAGATGGAGGGAGGGACAGGAGTGTGTGTTTTCAGATGGAGGGAGGGACAGGAGTGTGTGTTTTCAGATGGAGGGAGGGACAGGAGTGTGTGTTTTCAGATGGAGGGAGGGACAGGAGTGTGTGTTTTCAGATGGAGGGAGGGAGGGACAGGTGTGTGTGTTTTCAGATGGAGGGAGGGACAGGTGTATGTTTTCAGATGGAGGGAGAGACAGGTGTGTGTGTTTTCAGATGGAGGGACAGGGGTGTGTGTTTTCAGATGGAGGAAGGGACAGGAGTGTGTGTTTTCAGATGGAGGGAGGGACAGGTGAGTGTGTTTTCAGATGGAGGGAGGGACAGGTGTGTGTTTTAGTATGATGTCTAGCTAATTGACAATACATGGACTTTATCAATTTTATTGACTGACAGTAAAACAGTCTTTTTGAAGCTGACACCAATTTCTCAGATAAAAATACAAGACAATATTAAATTTAAATCTATACTCTTATGAAGTATTTGCCTCTCTGAATCGACTGTGTGTATCTTTGTGTGTGTAGTGGCTGGTGTTCAGCAGTGGGAACTCCCCAGGTCCTCTGAACCAGGATCCCTCAGTAGAGCGGAGCAGAGAGTAGACTGCAGTGCCCCGGGTTCTCTCTCTCTCTTCCCCTCCTCCCTCCATCCCTCTATCCTCTCTGTCCCACCCGTGCCCTGAGCCCCACTATCCTGCCAGCCTGGTGAGTGTTTTTCTATCGCTCATTGTCTCTCTACCTCCCCTTTTCCCCACCTCTCTCTCTTTCTCTGTCTTTGTCTCTCTCTCTCTCACACTTTTTCTCCTCGTTTATCTCTGTTTCCCTCTATCACACACAGACACATCCCTCGCTCTCTCTCTCCCTTCCTCCATCCTTCCTACTTCTCACTCCAATTACTTGCAATGTGCCTGAGAAAAGTGATGGTGGTCTCCATAGCAACTCCTGTATCTGTCTTCACAACAACGTTTGTGTGAAAGGGGGTTTTTTCACCAAGGAAAAGGACAGAGGAGCATATGCACACACACACACACACACACACACACACACACACACACACACACACACACACCGAGAGAGAAACCCTGTTGACTGCAATCAGGGCCTCTTTCACACAGATTGCCTGTGAAAATTGTAGATGAGAATGTGTGACTGATTTTGATTGAAATAGAACTAGAGTACGATATCCTTTCTGTTTATCCTTGTGGTTTAAGAGGCTGTTTGTAGAGGCAAAGCTCATTTTTGTTGAAACCTAAAAGAGACTGGCAAACACACTTCTACTGCAATGTCTCTACTTCCTGTATCAGCCAGCACACACAGCACACAGTCCTCTCTTTGCTTATCTTATTGACCCAAACAGATGTTTCACCAAGTAGCTCAGACCAAAACACTCTTCTAGCATATGGTGTCTCCATCTCCCACGCTTCGTCTGCCTCTCTCCCACGCTCCGTCTGCCCCTCTCCCACGCTCCGTCTGCCTCTCTCCCACGCTCCGTCTGCCCCTCTCCCAAGCTCCGTCTGCCTCTCTCCCACGCTCCGTCTGCCCCTCTCCCAAGCTCCGTCTGCCTCTCTCCCACGCTCCGTCTGCCCCTCTCCCACGCTCCGTCTGCCCCTCTCCCACGCTCCGTCTGCCCCTCTCCCAAGCTCCGTCTGCCTCTCTCCCACGCTCCGTCTGCCACTCTCCCACGCTCCCTCTGCCCCTCTCCCAAGCTCCGTCTGCCTCTCTCCCACGCTCCGTCTGCCTTTCTCCCACGCTCCGTCTGCCTCTCTCCCACGCTCCTTCTGCCTCTCTCCCACGCTCCGTCTGCCTCCCTCCCACGCTCCTTCTGCCCCTCTCCCACGCTCCGTCTGCCCCTCTCCCACGCTCCGTCTGCCTCTCTCCCACTCTCCGTCTGCCTCTCTCCCACCCTCCGTCTGCCTCTCTCCCACGCTCCGTCTGCCCCTTTCCCACGCTCCGTCTGCCTCTCTCCCACGCTCCGTCTGCCCCTCTCCCACGCTCCGTCTGCCCCTCTCCCACGCTCCGTCTGCCTCTCTCCCACGCTCCGTCTGCCCCTCTCCCAAGCTCCGTCTGCCTCTCTCCCACGCTCCGTCTGCCCCTCTCCCACGCTCCGTCTGCCGCTCTCCCACGCTCCGTCTGCCCCTCTCCCAAGCTCCGTCTGCCTCTCTCCCACGCTCCGTCTGCCCCTCTCCCATGCTCCGTCTGCCCCTCTCCCAAGCTCCGTCTGCCTCTCTCCCACGCTCCGTCTGCCTTTCTCCCACGCTCCATCTGCCTCCCTCCCAAGCTCCTTCTGCCTCTCTCCCACGCTCCTTCTGCATCTCTCCGACGCTCCGTCTGCCTCTCTCCCACTCTCCGTCTGCCTCTCTCCCACACTCCGTCTGCCCCTCTCCCACGCTCCGTCTGCCTCTATTCACGCTCCGTCTGCCCCTCTCATATGGTGTGTCTCCCTCTCCCACGCTCCGTCTGCCCTCTCCCACGCTCTGTCTGCCTCCCACGCTCCGTCTGCCTCTCTCCCACGCTCCGTCTGCCCCTCTCCCACGCTCCGTCTGCCCCTCTCCCACGCTCCGTCTGCCTCTGTCCCACTCTCCGTCTGCCTCTCTCCCACGCTCCGTCTGCCTCTCTCCCACGCTCCGTCTGCCTCCCTCCCACGCTCCTTCTGCCCCTCTCCCACTCTCCGTCTGCCTCTCTCCCACGCTCCTTCTGCCCCTCTCCCACGCTCCGTCTGCCTCTCTCCCACGCTCCGTCTGCCCCTCTCCCAAGCTCCGTCTGCCTCTCTCCCACGCTCCGTCTGCCCCTCTCCCACGCTCCGTCTGCCCCTCTCCCACGCTCCGTCTGCCCCTCTCCCAAGCTCCGTCTGCCTCTCTCCCACGCTCCGTCTGCCCCTCTCCCACGCTCCGTCTGCCCCTCTCCCACGCTCTGTCTGCCCCTCTCCCAAGCTCCGTCTGCCCCTCTCCCACGCTCCGTCTGCCCCTCTCCCACGCTCCGTCTGCCCCTCTCCCACGCTCCGTCTGCCCCTCTCCCAAGCTCCGTCTGCCTCTCTCCCACGCTCCGTCTGCCCCTCTCCCATGCTCCGTCTGCCCCTCTCCCAAGCTCCGTCTGCCTCTCTCCCACGCTCCGTCTGCCTTTCTCCCACGCTCCGTCTGCCTTTCTCCCACGCTCCGTCTGCCTCCCTCCCACGCTCCGTCTGCCTCCCTCCCACGCTCCTTCTGCCTCTCTCCCACGCTCTGTCTGCCCCTCTCCCACGGTCCGTCTGCCCCTCTCCCACGCTCCGTCTGCCTCTCTCCCACGCTCCGTCTGCCTCTCTCCCACTCTCCGTCTGCCTCTCTCCCACTCTCCGTCTGCCTCTCTCCCACACTCCGTCTGCCTCACTCCCACACTCCGTCTGCCTCACTCCCACGCTCCGTCTGCCCCTCTCCCACGCTCCGTCTGCCCCTCTCCCACGCTCCGTCTGCCTCTCTCCCACGCTCCGTCTGCCCCTCTCATATGGTGTGTCTCCCTCTCCCACGCTCCGTCTGCCCTCTCCCACGCTCCGTCTGCCTCTCTCCCACGCTCCGTCTGCCTCTCTCCCACGCTCCGTCTGCCCCTCTCCCACGCTCCGTCTGCCCCTCTCCCACGCTCCGTCTGCCTCTGTCCCACTCTCCGTCTGCCTCTCTCCCACGCTCCGTCTGCCTCTCTCCCACGCTCCGTCTGCCTCCCTCCCACGCTCCTTCTGCCCCTCTCCCACTCTCCGTCTGCCTCTCTCCCACGCTCCGTCTGCCTCTCTCCCACGCTCCGTCTGCCTCTTTCCCACGCTCCTTCTGCCCCTCTCCCACGCTCCTTCTGCCCCTCTCCCACGCTCCGTCTGCCCCTCTCCCACGCTCCGTCTGCCTCTCTCCCACGCTCCGTCTGCCCCTCTCCCAAGCGCCGTCTGCCTCTCTCCCACGCTCCGTCTGCCCCTCTCCCACGCTCCGTCTGCCCCTCTCCCACGCTCCGTCTGCCCCTCTCCCAAGCTCCGTCTGCCTCTCTCCCACGCTCCGTCTGCCTCTCTCCCACGCTCCGTCTGCCTCTCTCCCACGCTCCATCTGCCTCCCTCCCACGCTCCTTCTGCCTCTCTCCCACCCTCCATCTGCCTCTCTCCCACGCTCCGTCTGCCTCCCTCCCACGCTCCTTCTGCCCCTCTCCCACGCTCCGTCTGCCTCTCTCCCACGCTCCGTCTGCCCCTCTCCCAAGCTCTGTCTGCCTCTCTCCCACGCTCCGTCTGCCCCTCTCCCACGCTCCGTCTGCCGCTCTCCCACGCTCCGTCTGCCCCTCTCCCAAGCTCCGTCTGCCTCTCTCCCACGCTCCGTCAGCCCCTCTCCCATGCTCCGTCTGCCCCTCTCCCAAGCTCCGTCTGCCTCTCTCCCACGCTCCGTCTGCCTTTCTCCCACGCTCCATCTGCCTCCCTCCCAAGCTCCTTCTGCCTCTCTCCCACACTCCTTCTGCCTCTCTCCGACGCTCCGTCTGCCCCTCTCCCACGCTCCGTCTGCCTCTCTCCCACGCTCCGTCTGCCTCTCTCCCACTCTCCGTCTGCCTCTCTCCCACTCTCCGTCTGCCTCTCTCCCACACTCCGTCTGCCCCTCTCCCACGCTCCGTCTGCCTCTCTCCCACGCTCCGTCTGCCCCTCTCATATGGTGTGTCTCCCTCTCCCACGCTCCGTCTGCCCTCTCCCACGCTCCGTCTGCCTCCCACGCTCCGTCTGCCTCTCTCCCACGCTCCGTCTGCCCCTCTCCCACGCTCCGTCTGCCCCTCTCCCACGCTCCGTCTGCCTCTGTCCCACTCTCCGTCTGCCCCTCTCCCACGCTCCGTCTGCCTCTCTCCCACGCTCCGTCTGCCCCTCTCCCAAGCTCCGTCTGCCTCTCTCCCACGCTCCGTCTGCCCCTCTCCCACGCTCCGTCTGCCCCTCTCCCACGCTCCGTCTGCCCCTCTCCCACGCTCCGTCTGCCCCTCTCCCACGCTCCGTCTGCCTCTGTCCCACTCTCCGTCTGCCTCTCTCCCACGCTCCGTCTGCCTCTCTCCCACGCTCCGTCTGCCTCTCTCCCACGCTCCGTCTGCCTCCCTCCCACGCTCCTTCTGCCCCTCTCCCACTCTCCGTCTGCCTCTCTCCCACGCTCCGTCTGCCTCTCCCACGCTCCGTCTGCCTCTTTCCCACGCTCCTTCTGCCCCTCTCCCACGCTCCTTCTGCCCCTCTCCCACGCTCCGTCTGCCCCTCTCCCACGCTCCGTCTGCCTCTCTCCCACGCTCCGTCTGCCCCTCTCCCAAGCTCCGTCTGCCTCTCTCCCACGCTCCGTCTGCCCCTCTCCCACGCTCCGTCTGCCCCTCTCCCACGCTCCGTCTGCCTCCCTCCCACGCTCCGTCTGCCCCTCTCCCACGCTCCGTCTGCCTCTCTCCCACGCTCCTTCTGCCCCTCTCCCACGCTCCGTCTGCCCCTCTCCCACGCTCCGTCTGCCCCTCTCCCACGCTCCGTCTGCCTCTCTCCCACGCTCCGTCTGCCTCTCTCCCACGCTCCTTCTGCCCCTCTCCCACGCTCCGTCTGCCCCTCTCCCACGCTCCATCTGCCCCTCTCCCACGCTCCGTCTGCCCCTCTCCCACGCTCCATCTGCCCCTCTCCCACGCTCCGTCTGCCCCTCTCCCACGCTCCGTCTGCCTCCCTCTCTCTCTCTTTCTGTCTATATCTCTTATATCTTTCTCTCTCTCTCCTCTCTCTCTCTCTCTCTCCTCTCTCTCTCTGTCTCTATCTCTTATCGTTCTCTCTCTCTCTCTCTTCTCTCTCTGTCTCATATCTCTCTCTCTGTCTCTATCTCTTATATCTTTCTCTCTCTCTCCTCTCTCTCTCTCTGTCTATCTCTTATATATTTCTCTCTCTCTCTCCTCTCTCTCTCTGTCTCTATCTCTTATATCGTTCTCTCTCTCTCTTTCTCTCCTCTCTTCTCTCTCTCTCATATCTCTCTCTCTCTCTCCTCTCTCTCTCCTCTCTTCTCTTTTCTCTCTCTCATATCTCTCTCTCTCTCATATATCTCTCTCTTTCTCTCTCTTATATAGCTCTCTAATATCTCTCTGTCTTTCTCATATCTCTCTCATATCTCTCTTTCTCATATCTCTCTCTCTCTCTCTCATATCTCTCTCTCTAGGAGAACCTGACATTGGTTCAGGACACTTCTTGGTTTGTCTTCAGGACAGAGAGCTGGCCAACATCACTTACCTGGAGAACAGCAATGTTGTACAGGTGACACACACGAACTCACCATTAAAAAAAAAAAAAAAAAAAAACACACACACACACACACACACACACACACACACACACACACACACACACACACAAAAGGAGTTCTGACTACGGTCCACAGAGTGCTGCTAAGTCAGGCTTGTGTTGTCTCTTAGGTGTCTCCCCTGCGGCCTTGCCTCTCCTCCATCCTGGCCTATGACCTGTGTTTGACCTCTGCTGACACCGCCGTGATCTCCATCTCTGACATCACTGACTTCCAGATAGACTTTGTTGACATTGTGAGTGTCCTCTCATTCTGTTGGATGAAGGAGAGTTGCTCTTTACAACCATGCTGGATTATAAGACACCACATTTGGTACGTGTGTGTGTGTCAGGTGGAGGTGGACCACAGTGCTCTGGTTCGTGTGCGTGTTCTAGACTCTAACAGACAACCCTTCCTACATCGTTACCTTCCTCTGATGCACCTCAAACTGACCCCCTCCTCACCCATCCTCACTGTGGAGTGAGTACCCGTGTGTGTGTGTGTACATTCTGTCTGTTATGTCCACATTCCTAAGAAACATTTCACTGGATAGAGATGTGAAATATTTAGTCATCCTGGTACATAAACGTGTGTGAGTAGGCCTGCAGAGCCGTTGGACAGCGTCTCCGTAGGTTACCGTGTGTCAGGTCAGACATTGGGAGAGGTCAGTCTTCACCTGTCTGCAGTGGACAGTAGTGGGAGTGTCCAGACCTCCTCTCACAAACAGCTACAGGTAGACAACCAATCATAACCCCAGCAGAGCAATGCACACAACACACCATAAAACTATATTATAAACTGGGTGGTTCGAGCCCTGAATGCTGATTGGCTGCCAGCCATGTATACCGCGGGTATGACAAAACATGTATTTTTGCTGCTCTAATTACGTTGGTAACCAGTTTATAATAGCAATAAAGCACTGTCATGATGTTGGCCTGTGGGTAAGGTTTATGACACCCCCCCCCCCCCCCCCCCATAAATACCTTTCTCCCTTCCCCTCTCTCTGACCCTACTGAAGGACTTTTGAATAGCCTTTGTTAAATATAGAGAGTCTGGGAACATCAAACAAGTTGGGGGAAAAGGAACTGTATTTCGGTAATAGAACCAGTTGGAAATACACCAGGTACTTAATGAGTATGGATGTCAGTTCGGTTGTCATCTGAGACATTATGACTGATGACAGGACGACATAAACTGTACCTGGGAAAGTATACACATTCTAGTTATCAGATTCACATGGAATTGTTGTGCAATTTAAATGTTTGGTATTGAAACTGTTTGGAGATTAAATGTAATTTTAGCTTCCAAATGAGAGAATTGGGTTTTCATAAGGAAAGAGCCCTGACCAATCAGTGGCCCGCCCCTGTGAAGAGACAGGGGTCATAAACGATGAAACACACCCTCCTCCCCTCTCCACTATATAAGTCAGTGACAAAATGTAACCAGGCTGTTCCGGGTACGTGAGGTCTGCAGCCTCTGCGTTAAAAGGACTCACATGTCAAGTACAGAACTAAGCCAACCTCAGCGTGAGCTTTGGTTGCGAATGGTATGAACTTTGAACTCTTATTCACTACAGAAGTGATACTTCCTAGCCGTTGAGTTAGCAGCGGCCGCTTTAAACGTGGGCTAGGAAAAGACGGACGACGTATCCAGTCTAATACACAACGAAGATACTACAACGTATCCATTTTACCACCAGTGACATTCTTCCGAGGACAGGAAGATCTCTGTTGGCCAACACGGCCAGCATCTACGACCAACCTACCGAAGCGCAGCTCAGAGTAAATATTTATTGCATTTTCCTTTTCCAAATGGGCGGTAATTTAGAATGCATACGATTCTGTATTTACGATAGCATAGCTGCTTTCTGGTTCCTCAGTCTTCCCGCCCTTTCATTCAAGCCCAACCCCCTTTCTTTGTGTAACAAGCCGCCATGCCGGTTTAACCCACTAGGGCGCATTCCCCTATCATTTCCTTGTAACCATATCTGTTTGTTATGCATTTCTGTGAATTACTTAGATTAGTAAATAAATGATTTTAAGACAATTGATGTATGGATGACTCATAGTGAAGACTGGGTTCATGCAGATAACCAACAATTTACAACGTTTGGAATGAGATTGAGGTGAGGTAAACTAACACATCATTAAAGGAGACTAATCGATCAGATATTATAATATCTGAAAGTTATATTAGGAAAATTATAACTTTGTAATCTGAATATTTTCCTTGGTGCCCCGACCTTCTAGTTAATTACAGTTACACGATTAATCAGTTTAATCGCGTAATAATAATTACAGAGAGTTATTTGATAAACATGTCTTCCGTTTTAATGATGCCAAAGACACGACAGCAGCTTGGGGGT
The DNA here is from genome assembly GCF_901001165.1 of Salmo trutta. Classification (NCBI taxonomy): domain Eukaryota; kingdom Metazoa; phylum Chordata; class Actinopteri; order Salmoniformes; family Salmonidae; genus Salmo; species Salmo trutta. The sequence continues at coordinate 2,209,484 of NC_042993.1, read as the reverse complement.
TTGTGGTATATGGCTAATATACCACAGCTAAGGGCTGTGACCAGGCACTCCGCGATACGTCGTGCCTAAGAACAGCCCTTAGCCGTGGTATATTGGCCATATAGCACACCCCCTCGGGCCTTATTGCTTAATTATACAGTATGTATACAGTTCTGATGTACTGTCACAACACACCATAAAACTATAGTATACAGTCTATACAGACCTGATGTACTGTCACAACACACCATAAAACTATAGTATACAGTTCTGATGTACTGTCACAACACACCATAAAACTATAGTATACAGTCTATACAGTCCTGATGTACTGTCACAACACACCATAAAACTATAGTATACAGTCTATACAGTCCTGATGTACTGTCACAACACACCATAAAACTATAGTATACAGTCTATACAGTCCTGATGTGCTGTCACAACACACCATAAAACTATAGTATACAGTCCTGATGTACTGTCACAACACACCGTAAAACTATAGTATACAGTTCTGATGTACTGTCACAACACACCATAAAACTATAGTATACAGTCTATACAGTTCTGATGTACTGTCACAACACACCATAAAACTATAGTATACAGTTCTGATGTACTGTCACAACACACCATAAAACTATAGTATACAGTCTATACAGTCCTGATGTACTGTCACAACACACCATAAAACTATAGTATACAGTCTATACAGTCCTGATGTGCTGTCACAACACACCATAAAACTATAGTATACAGTCCTGATGTACTGTCACAACACACCGTAAAACTATAGTATACAGTTCTGATGTACTGTCACAACACACCATAAAACTATAGTATACAGTCTATACAGTTCTGATGTACTGTCACAACACACCATAAAACTATAGTATACAGTTCTGATGTACTGTCACAACACACCATAAAACTATAGTATACAGTCTATACAGTCCTGATGTACTGTCACAACACACCATAAAACTATAGTATACAGTCTACACAGTCCTGATGAATTGTACATTGTTTTCATATGCAGGTCTACCCCAGATTCACCCTGCAGCCACGAAGTCTGGCACTGACACTGGGCAGCGTACGACAGGTAACCAAATACACATGATCAGTGTTTCTAAAATGATGGTTCAGGAGGAGCCACTGGTGGGTTTGTGTTCATGCTGACACAATGCAGAAATCACTCTGACATTTCCTAGTTGCTAAAATTCTAATAGTTTGCCTAATATCAGTTGATGTGCCAAAACAAGCAAGTATAGTGAAGAGAATCATTGTACCATCTAAACCCCTGTGAAATACATTTTCCATTACCGAAATGTTTTATTTTCAGCAGTTTGAAAATGATGTACAAAACCATAGGTAAAAGATGCAAAAACAAAAGAATAGGAAGCATAGAATTAGCGCACATTGAAAAGATCTACCCCATCTTAGACTTGTTTTCAATGAGAATGACAGATCTATAACACACATTTCTTTGTGAATTTGATCGGTCACCCAAAAAGTTACATATTGCAGCTTTAACTCTGACTCTAGGTTTCTGTTAGCTCAGACTCTAGGTTTCTGTTAACTCTGACTCTAGGTTTCTGTTAACTCTGACTCTAGGTTTCTGTTAACTCTGACTCTAGGTTTCTGTTAACTCTGACTCTAGGTTTCTGTTAACTCTGACTCTAGGTTTCTGTTAACTCTGACTCTAGGTTTCTGTTAACTCTGACTCTAGGTTTCTGTTAACTCTGACTCTAGGTTTCAGTTAACTCTGACTCTAGGTTTCTGTTAACTCTGACTCTAGGTTTCTGTTTACTCTGACTCTAGGTTTCTGTTAACTCTGACTCTAGGTTTCTGTTAACTCTGACTCTAGCTTCATGTTAACTCTGACTCTAGCTTCATGTTAACTCTGACTCTAGCTTCATGTTAACTCTGACTCTAGGTTTCTGTTAACTCTGACTCTAGGTTTCTGTTAACTCTGACTCTAGGTTTCTGTTTACTCTGACTCTAGGTTTCTGTTAACTCTGACTCTAGGTTTCTGTTAACTCTGACTCTAGGTTTCTGTCAACTCTGACTCTAGGTTTCTGTCAACTCTGACTCTAGGTTTCTGTCAAACTTGACTCTAGGTTTCTGTTGACTCTGACTCTAGGTTTCTGTTAACTCTGACTCTAGCTTCATGTTAACTCTGACTCTAGCTTCATGTTAACTCTGACTCTAGCTTCATGTTAACTCTGACTCTAGCTTCATGTTAACTCTGACTCTAGGTTTCTGTTTACTCTGACTCTAGGTTTCTGTTTACTCTGACTCTAGGTTTCTGTTTACTCTGACTCTAGGTTTCTGTTTACTCTGACTCTAGGTTTCTGTTAACTCTGACTCTAGCTTCATGTTAACTCTGACTCTAGGTTTCTGTTAACTCTGACTCTAGGTTTCTGTTAACTCTGACTCTAGGTTTCTGTTTACTCTGACTCTAGGTTTCTGTTAACTCTGACTCTAGGTTTCTGTTAACTCTGACTCTAGGTTTCTGTTTACTCTGACTCTAGGTTTCTGTTTACGCTGACTCTAGGTTTCTATTAACTCTGACTCTAGGTTTCTGTCAACTCTGACTCTAGGTTTCTGTTAACTCTGACTCTAGGTTTCTGTTAACTCTGACTCTAGGTTTCTGTTAACTCTGACTCTAGCTTCATGTTAACTCTGACTCTAGCTTCATGTTAACTCTGACTCTAGGTTTCTGTTTACTCTGACTCTAGGTTTCTATTAACTCTGACTCTAGGTTTCTGTTAACTCTGACTCTAGGTTTCTGTTTACTCTGACTCTAGGTTTCTGTTTACTCTGACTCTAGGTTTCTGTTTACTCTGACTCTAGGTTTCTGTTTACTCTGACTCTAGGTTTCTGTTAACTCTGACTCTAGCTTCATGTTAACTCTGACTCTAGGTTTCTGTTAACTCTGACTCTAGGTTTCTGTTAACTCTGACTCTAGGTTTCTGTCAACTCTGACTCTAGGTTCATGTTAACTCTGACTCTAGGTTTCTGTTTACTCTGACTCTAGGTTTCTGTTAACTCTGACTCTAGCTTCATGTTAACTCTGACTCTAGGTTTCTGTTTACTCTGACTCTAGGTTTCTGTTTACTCTGACTCTAGGTTCATGTTAACTCTGTTTCTAGGTTTCTGGTCTTGAACAGTGTTTGATTCATCATTGGATCACATGACAATTCAAAAGGCTTTTAGAGATTCACAACAAAGTGAATATGATGCTGATGGAAGTCATGGTACTACTAGCTACTGTGTCAATGTCATAACTCCATCTATCTGCACGCAATCATACACTTACACACGCACACATCTCTCTCAGGTGAAGTGAGAGGGCGGCCCCCACCCCCAGTCCAGTGTGGGCTTCTCTGTGAGTGACAGCCGCATTGCCACGGTCACCGACACAGGATTGGTCCGTGGAGTGGCAGTGATAACCTGTGATAACCTCTCCTCTCTTTACTCCTTTCTACTCCTGTCCTGTCCTGTCCTCATCTCCTCTCTCCTCTCTAAGGTGTACCAGGAGATGCAGCTGGCTGTATGATCCTCCAGATCTCTCTCCTCTCTAAGTTGTACCAGGAGATGCAGCTGGCTGTATGATCCTCCAGATCTCTCTCCTCTCTCCTCTCTAAGTTGTACCAGGAGATGCAGCTGGCTGTAGGAACCTCCAGATCTCTCTCCTCTCTAAGGTGTACCAGGAGATGCAGCTGGCTGTAGGAACCTCCAGATCTCTCTCCTCTCTAAGGTGTACCAGGAGATGCAGCTGGCTGTAGGAACCTCCAGATCTCTCTCCTCTCTAAGGTGTACGAGGAGATGCAGCTGGCTGTAGGAACCTCCAGATCTCTCTCCTCTCTCCTCTCTAAGTTGTACCAGGAGATGCAGCTGGCTGTAGGAACCTCCAGATCTCTCTCCTCTCTAAGGTGTACCAGGAGATGCAGCTGGCTGTAGGAACCTCCAGATCCATCCTCATGTCTCCCTACTCACACTACGCACTACAGAGCAACAAGTGAGAGCCAGCATGTGTGGTTGTGTGTGTCTGCATGTGCAGAAAAACAAAATATCACATTTACTTATTTCAGACCCTTTACTCAGTACTTTGTTGTAGCACCTTTGGCAGCGATTACAGCCTCTATTCTTCTTGGTTATGACACTACAAGCTTGGCACACCTGTATTTGGGGAGTTTCTGCAGCCTCTCAAGCTCTGTCAGGTTGGATGGGGAGCATCGCTGCACAGCTATTTTCAGGTCTCTCCAGAGATGTTAAATCGGGTTCAAGTCCGGGCTCTGGCTGGACAACTCAAGGACATTCAAAGACTTGCCCCATAGCCACTCCTGCATTGTCTTGGCTGTGTGCTTAGGGTCGGTGTCCTGTTGGAAGGTGAACCGCTCTGGAGCAGGTTTTCATCAAGGATCTCTCTGTACTTTGCTCCGTTCATCTTTCCCTAGATCCTGACTAGTCTCCCAGTCCCTGCCACTGAAAAACATCCCCACAGCATGATGCTGCCACCGCCATGCTTTACCGTAGGGATGGTGCCAGGTTTCCTCCATACGTGATGCTTGGCATTCAGGCAAAAGAGTTCAATCTTGATTTCATCAGACCAGAGAATCTTGTTTCTCATGGTCTGAGAGTCCTTTAGGTGCCTTTTGGCAAACTCCAAGTGGGCTGTTATGTACCATTTACTGAGGAATGGCTTCCGTTTGGCCGCTCTACCATAAAGGCCTGATTGGTGGAGTGCTGCAGAGATGGCTGTCCTTCTGGAAGGTTTTCCCATCTCCACAGAGGAGCAATGGAGCTCTGTCAGAGTGACCATCGGGTTCTTGGTCACCTCCCTGATCAACTTTAGAATAAGGCTCTTATTGGCAGACTCAACAGCCTTGGTTTCTCAAATGATTGCCTCCCTTGGTTCACCAACTACTTCTCCGATAGAGTTCAGTATGTCAAATCGGAGGGCCTGTTGTCCGGACCTCTGGCAGTCTCTATGGGTGTGTGTGTGTGTGTGTGTGTGTGTGTGTGTGTGTGTGTGTTTGTCTGTAGTCATGCGTGTGTGATTGTGTGTTTCAGAGACACTATCTGTCCTGTGTCAGTGTGTGAAAGGGGAGGGTCTTGTAACGGTGGACAGCCAGGGAGTTCTGAGGGCGGGGCCTGACACAGGATCTGCCCTGCTGGAGGTCATCGCTATGGAGACCTGTGGGGTCAACCAGACCCTGCTCATCAGCGTCCGGGTAAGTTGGTCACTTGTGTCCTTCGATGGGATCCATTCTAAAGTAGACCTGGTGAGAAACTCAGCATCCACAGTTGACCCTAACTGGGACTGGGTCATGACTATCTGACCATACTGGGGAGTACAAAAGTGTATTTGTGTGTTGTGTCTGCCAGGTGTCTCCAGTGTGGTTTGTCAGGCTGTTCAGTGTGTCCAGCCTGTACAGTGTTGGAGGGGGAGGCCTGCCTGCCTTTCCCCTGGGCTGGACCATCAGAGTCAGGGCTCTCTGCTACGACAACCTGGGACAACAGTTCAACGCCCATAACACCCTCACACACATTACCACCAACAGGTAACACCCTCACACACATTACCACCAACAGGTAACACCCTCACACACATTATCACCAACAGGTAACACCCTCACACACATTACCACCAACAGGTAACACCCTCACACACATTACCACCAACAGGTAACACCCTCACACACATTACCACCAACAGGTAACACACACACTCTCACATTACCACCAACAGGTAACACACACACTCTCACATTACCACCAACAGGTAACACACACACTCTGACATTACCACCAACAGGTAACACCCTCACACACATTACCACCAACAGGTAACACACACACTCTCACATTACTACCAACAGGTAACACACACACTCTCACATTACCACCAACAGGTAACACACACACTCTCACATTACCACCAACAGGTAACACACACACTCTCACATTACCACCAACAGGTAACACACACACTCACACATTACCACCAACAGGTAACACCCTCACACACATTACCACCAACAGGTAACACCCTCACACACATTACCACCAACAGGTAACACCCTCACACACATTACCACCAACAGGTAACACCCTCACACACATTACCACCAACAGGTAACACCCTCACACACATTACCACCAACAGGTAACACACACTCTCACATTACCACCAACAGGTAACACACACACACTCTCACATTACTACCAACAGGTAACACACACACTCTCACATTACTACCAACAGGTAACACACACACTCTCACATTACTACCAACAGGTAACACCCTCACACACATTACCACCAACAGGTAACACACACTCTCTCACATTACCACCAACAGGTAACACCCTCACACATTACCACCAACAGGTAACACACACTCTCACATTACCACCAACAGGTAACACACACACACTCACATTACTACCAACAGGTAACACACACACTCTCACATTACCACCAACAAGTAACACACAGTATATAGTCAAATCTCTCTCTCTGTCTGTTTTATTTTCCTTAAAGCTGGGATCCTTCATGGTCAAACCGCCACGTCCGTTTGGGATATTACATCAACAAAGAAGTTACTGCCAACAACCAACACTGTTGCTCCTCTCAGACATCACTGCCCACGTGACAGAACAGCAAAATATATACAGATCATTTTTTACCATGCGGACGGAGTCTGCTCCCCTCTGTTTCTCCTCTGTTTCAACAGCAAGACAAAAACCATAACAAAGGTGCTCAGGGCGAACAGTAGCGTTGTTTCCCCTAATGTGGATTCCATCTTTAAACACTCTCTCTCTCTCTCTCTCTCTCTCTATCTCTCTATCTATCTATCTAATGACTTGGTGCAGGTGACTCCAGACTCAGACAGTCATTCCTTCGTGGTCCAGACAGTGTCTGGGGGTTTGACAGTCCTAGGGGTGCAGGCAGACCCCACCAACCCCTCCCTGAGTGACTACACCCCCCTCCCTGTCCTCCCCGCCATCTCTGCCCCCACACACACACTCAGGCCTGGAGACGCACTCTGCTTCAACACCCCCCTGACAGGACCGCACGGTGAGACACACACACACACACACTGTGGCCGGTACTGTAGATTGGGGAAGGGAAAGGGGATACCTAGTCAGTTGTACAACTGAATGCATTCACCTGAAATGTGTCTTCCGTATTTAACCCCTCTGAATCAGAGAGGTGCGGGGGGGCTGTCATAATCAACGTCATCGGGGCCCAGGGAGCAGTTGTTGTTGGAGGTTATTGGCTCTTAACAGCTAGGCTACCTGCCACCTAGACACACCCTCACTCTCTCAAAGAATCATAACTGAGAAGAAGGAGATAAGTGATGCTTTTAATCATCATTTTAAACAGTGGTTTAATTGACCCTGGTCAGTCAATCGACTGCTCTTCACTCTGCCAGCCTCTAGCTGACTCGACGGTTAACACGTCAACTTCTAGTGAATCTTTGTTTTCATTTCAGCAATTTACTATCTGTGATGTGCTAGATGTCTTGCTTAAGATTTATGTAAAAAGAAACATCAAAAACTGGGACTGATATGATTGATCCATTGTTGCTGCAGCTCTCTGCCCCCTGATTGCTGAATCATATTTTAACCTGACGATTATATCTGGTACTATTCCCAAGGTTTGGAAGGCGGCCCATGTACTCCCCCTTCACAAAAGGGGTGACCGAAATAATTATTGTTCATAGGTAACTAACCACACCAGCTTGTTCAAAGGTAACTAACCACACCACCTTGTTCAAAGGTAAATAACCACACCACCACTACTTTGTTCATGGTAACTAACCACACCACCACTACCGTGTTCTTAGGTAACTAACCACACCACCTTGTTCATAGGTAACTAACCACACCACCTTGTTCATAGGTAACTAACCACACCACCTTGTTCATAGGTAACTAACCACACCACCACTACCTTGTTCATAGGTAACTAACCACACCACCTTGTTCATAGGTAACTAACCACACCACCACTACCGTGTTCTTAGGTAACTAACCACACCACCTTGTTCATAGGTAACTAACCACACCACCTTGTTCATAGGTAACTAACCACACCACCTTGTTCATAGGTAACTAACCACACCACCACTACCTTGTTCATAGGTAACTAACCACACCACCTTGTTCATAGGTAACTAACCACACCACCGTGTTCTTAGGTAACTAACCACACCACCTTGTTCATAGGTAACTAACCACACCACCTTGTTCATAGGTAACTAACCACACCACCTTGTTCATAGGTAACTAACCACACCACCACTACCTTGTTCATAGGTAACTAACCACACCACCTTGTTCATAGGTAACTAACCACACCACCACTACCTTGTTCATAGGTAACTAACCACACCACCTTGTTCATAGGTAACTAACCACACCACCTTGTTCATAGGTAACTAACCACACCATCACTACCTTGTTCTTAGGTAACTAACCACACCACCTTGTTCATAGGTAACTAACCACACCACCACTACCTTGTTCATAGGTAACTAACCACACCACCTTGTTCATAGGTAACTAACCACACCACCACTACCTTGTTCTTAGGTAACTAACCACACCACCACTACCTTGTTCATAGGTAACTAACCACACCACCTTGTTCATAAGTAACTAACTACACCACCACCACCTTGTTCATAGGTAACTAACCACACCACCACTACCTTGTTCATAGGTAACTAACCACACCACCTTGTTCATAGGTAACTAACCACACCACCACGTTCATAGGTAACTAACCACACCACCACGTTCATAGGTAACTAACCACCACCACCACGTTCATAGGTAACTAACCACACCACCACGTTTATAGGTAACTAACCACACCACCATGTTCATAGGTAACTAACCACCACCACCTTGTTCATAGGTAACTAACCACACCACCATGTTCATAGGTAACTAACCACACCACCACTACCTTGTTCATAGGTAACTAACCACACCACCTTGTTCATAGGTAACTAATCACACCACCTTGTTCATAGGTAACTAACCACACCACCTTGTTCATAGGTAACTAATCACACCACCTTGTTCATAGGTAACTAACCACACCACCACTACCTTGTTCATATGTAACTAATTGCACCACCTTGTTCATAGGTAACTAACCACACCACCTTGTTCATAGGTAACTAACCACACCACCACGTTCATAGGTAACTAACCACACCACCACTACCTTGTTCATAGGTAACTAACCACACCACCTTGTTCATAGGTAACTAACCACACCACCTTGTTCATAGGTAACTAATCACACCACCACGTTTATAGGTAACTAATCACACCACCTTGTTCATAGGTAACTAACCACACCACCTTGTTCATAGGTAACTAACCACACCACCACGTTTATAGGTAACTAATCACACCACCTTGTTCATAGGTAACTAACCACCACCACCTTGTTCATAGGTAACTAATCACACCACCTTGTTCATAGGTAACTAACCACACCACCACTACCTTGTTCATAGGTAACTAATCACACCACCATGTTCATAGGTAACTAACCACACCACCTTGTTCATAGGTAACTAACCACACCACCTTGTTCATAGGTAACTAACCACACCACCACTACCTTGTTCATAGGTAACTAATCACACCACCTTGTTCATAGGTAACTAACCACACCACCTTGTTCATAGGTAACTAATTGCACCACCTTGTTCATAGGTAACTAACCACACCACCTTGTTCATAGGTAACTAACCACACCACCACTACCTTGTTCATAGGTAACTAATCACACCACCATGTTCATAGGTAACTAACCACACCACCTTGTTCATAGGTAACTAACCACACCACCACTACCTTGTTCATAGGTAACTAATCACACCACCTTGTTCATAGGTAACTAACCACACCACCACTACCTTGTTCATAGGTAACTAACCACACCACCTTGTTCATAGGTAACTAATCACACCACCTTGTTCATAGGTAACTAACCACCACGACGTTCATCGGTAACTAACCACACCACCACGTTGATAGGTAACTAACCACACCACCACGTTGATAGGTAACTAACCACACCACCACGTTCATAGGTAACTAACCACACCACCACGTTCATCGGTAACTAACCACCACCACCTTGTTCATAGGTAACTAACCTCTCAGTTGGTGGTGACTTACTCTCTACTCTAGTGACAGTTAACACTTCTGTATTTGTCAGTGTACAACTCCTGCATGCAGACGGTTCCTGTCCCGGTGGTCGGCCTGTACCCAAACACACGTCAGTACCAGTTATCTTCTCCTACTATATTAGTGCATCAGGTAGCATAAATTATTTATAGGCTTTATATCAGAGGTAATTGTTCTCCAGTGGAATGCAGCAGTCTTAGTGTTGTGTCTAAGCTGGTGTGTGTTCTCCAGTAGAATGCAGCAGGACGGTGCATTTCTCTCCCTGGATCAGACCCTCGTCCCCAGACACAACTGGCTCTGGAGCACACGGTGACACTAACAGCCCTGTGAATGATCCATGTTAAAACCGTCAACTAAACAATTTCCTGCCAAACGTTGTCAGTGTGTTGCGTTGGTCCATTTAAGGCACAGGTGTCAAACTCATTCCAGAGGGACGAGTGTCTGCGGGTTCTCTCCTCCCTTGTACTTGGTTGAATTAAGGTCACGGATTAGTAAGTTACTGTCCTCACCTGGTTGCCTAGGTCTTAATTGAAAGGGAAAAACCAGCAGATCCTAGGTCCTCCATGGAATGAGTGACACCCTGATTTAAGAACAGTGGGTCTACTTGAACAGGGTCTCTAGGTAGTTGTTCAGGCATAGATCTAGGACCAGCTTACCTTCCCCATATGACACCATGTTGTTTTCTAATAATAGAGTCAAACATATGACATCTGGATCAAAGACTGACAAGTAAACTGAATTCTTTAACGAAAAAACTAAACTTTATTAAGAAGTGAGAGAAAGGCTGGTGGAGGAGTGGTGTTACAGTGATGTCATCATGCCAGGGGACGTTTTCTCTACGTACACAAAACAGAGCTCAACACCATCTTTCCTCTTCTTCAGTTTCATCTCCACTTTTCCTCTCGCGTTGTCACTTCCTGAGCAGGGTCACTGTGGGGTCAATCCCGTTTCTCCTCCCTTGGGTCTCTCGGTCCAACAAGCTCCATTGCTGAGAGTCTAGTGCTGTTTTCTCCTGAATGAGCATCCTGGGTGAAGGAGAAAGAGTTAGTTATGGTTCCAGACAGATTTCACTTTTATATGGTAGGGAGAGTGAGGAGATCAAACTACTGTTTATTGTTAAGGCCAGACTGACAGCCTACCGGTTATTCAGTCATTTCATGTACACTCGTCTGTGTAACCAGCGTTTGACGCGCTGCAAGTCCCACCTCTCCCATCTTCTTATTTGTTTTTAGGAGCATATACCCACGTTGGTTATAGAAATATGAACTAAAGGTCCACACACCAGTCCAGTCGGTGGTGGTAATGCACTTTAAAGTTGGTTGCCAACCGACATAAAGTCCACAGAAGAAGACTACTGAAGGAGAGATTACTAGAAACTAACTAGGTTTCCCCTTTTATCCGTGGCTTGTCGGAGTAGAGAACACACGATTGTGTGCAACTCAAAATGGGTCAATATTCTACAGAGATCCAGAAAAAAGGACCTTGTGCATTTCAGAAAATAACCCAATGTTTACAGTTACGTAATTTAGCAGACGCTCTTATCCAGAGCGACTTACAAATTGGTGCATTCACCTTATGATATCCAGTGGAACAACCACTTTACAATAGTACATCTATCTTGGGGGGGGGGGGGGTTAGAAGGATTACTTAATCCTATCCCAGGTATTCCTTAAAGAGGTGGGGTTTCAGGTGTCTACGGAAGGTGGTGATTGACTCCGCTGTCCTGGCGTCGTGAGGGAGCTTGTTCCACTATTGGGGTGCCAGAGCAGCGAACAGTTTATCTCCCAGGACAAATTAGCTCGCAACAGCAAGCTAGCTAAATGTTTTGTGTTTCAACCTGAACAAAAATATAAACTGCAACTATTTCAAAGATTTTACTGAATTACAGTTCATATGAGGAAATCAGTCAATTGAAATAAATACATTTCACATGACTGGGAAGACAGATTGCATCTGTTGGTCTAAGATTAAAAAAGGGTCTCAGGATCTCATGCTATTTCTGTGCATTCAAATTGCCATTGATGAATTGTGTTCGTAGCTTATTCCTGCCCATACCGTAACCCTGGGGCACTCTGTTCACAACATTGACATCAGCAAACTGCTCACCCACGCGACGCCATACACGTGGTCTGCCGTTGCGAGGCCGATTGGATGTACTGCCAAATTCTCTTAAAACGACGGAGGCAGGTTATGGTAGAGAAAAACGTTCAATTCTCTAGCAACAGCTCTGGTGGATTATTCCTGCAGTCAGCATGCCAACTGCACTCCCTCAACTCCAGACATCTGTGGCATTGTGTTGTCTAAAAACTGCACATTTGAGTGGCCTTTTGTCCCCAGCACAAGGGGAACCTGTAATGATCATGCTGTTGAATCAGCTTCTTGATATGCCACACCTGTCAGGTGGATTATCTTGGCAAAGGAGATATGCTCACTAACAGGGATCTTTTATTTCAGCTCATGAAACATGGGACCAACACATGCTGCGTTTATATCTTAGTATATAGTTGGTTCAGAGCTCGTTTTGATATTTCAACCTGCCTGTCTTGGATCGCGTCTGGTGTGGACATACAAAACCAACATGGTCCAGTCAGCATGTTATATGGACAGACATTCACTAGGAACTCATTGCATGCCAATCATTAATACTAGGACAATATTGACTGGTGACCCAGGAAACAGGATATAGCACCGGTCACTAAGCAAACAATACAGGGAATAGGTTCCACCTGGCAACAGCACAGATCATATAGTGAGAAACATCAAATCGCAATACACATCGTTTCGGCATTTTGAATGTTGTGTTTTTGTGCACCTCTTGGTGATGTTCTATCAATTCATGTGTATCTGAGCCATTGCCGTTCAAGCAGCCAGAAATTCAGGCCGGTTTGATGTACCACTAATAGTCAATAGGAATATTACTTTTAGATTGCAAAACAGTCCGTCATACAGGTCAGATTTTAATACAGGCCAATGTCATAACACGAGAGGTTGTCTTCTCTCAAATGAGCCATCATTTTTGCAATTTTCTTACATCGAAATGTGTAATTTAACAGAGGGTCTAACACATTCCTCCTATGTGTCTGCTTCGTCAGTCCAGGGTGCATTGCATGGTGCTGTTGTGAATGTCAGACTCCACGATGAGGCACATCGATCTGCAGGTTGAAAATGGTGAGACTGTAGACTCCTAAATTGATAGTGCAGTTTGTTTAGGTGATTTCATAGCTAACTAGCAACTTCATATGCTGGTGTTGTGTTTAGGTACGTTTGCAAGCCAGCTACCTACCTAGCTAGCCTATAGAGCTTTGCATTGTGGATTTTGTAGTCGACTTGAGCTGCAACAGATTTCCACAATGATTTTTACATGTTGCTACCAACCTTATAACAAAATGAAACATTTCTTCACAAAACATTGTCCACAGTGTTATGTAGCACTGTAAATGATAGGAATGAGTGGTTTTGGATGGAATCTTCCTTACAATATTATCAGAACAATACTGAGAGGTCCCTGGCCATTCCTATCCCTACAAACACTGCCAACCTGAGCTGTGGTGAATACAAACCAAGCCAGCTGAGCTGGTAAAGGATCACACTTCAATTGGGGCTATTGAACCTGAACTGTAGTGAATACAAACCAAGCCAGCTGAGCAGGTAAAAGGTCACACTTCAATTGGGGCTATTGAAAAGCAGTACATTAAATTATTTGGGTCATGGTCAGTAAAGTATGAAAACTACATTTAACTGGAAAACAAAAATAGTTTTATTTGACATCTCATGGCATGATCCTAAAGAGTGGCAGGTCAGACTATTACAACTAGAAACAGAACAGACAGTATTATTTCTGTATACTACTGTGTTCTTGCAGTTACTTATTGAAAGGAATCAGTGGAGACTCCTTCCAAACAAAGACAATCACAAGGTTACTGTATGCCTTGGTTGACACCTCATTCACTCTGGAGACAATGAATGGGCAACACAAAGGCATCAATCATGTCCAACAGTATCTTTCCATCCTGGATACTCTGTGTGGAAGGCTGGGAGTGTGTGTAGTATAGTACCTTCTGTGAGGCGTGCTTTACCCCCTGTAGGTTGACACAGGACTGTGGAGCATCCAACACACAGGACGACCGTCTGGGCGTGACTGAACACGGTCGTGATCTTATAGCATCCTGTAGAGAGAACAGTTCAGACAAATTAACATTCACCTCAATGTCCTAAACTGAACGAGACGTACTCGTGTTTTCAGTCCCAACAAATCACACACAAATTATGTTCTAATTACAGTTGTGTTCTTGCAGTTGCAGTTATTGAAAGGAATCAGTGGAGACTCCTTCCAAACAAAGACAATCACAAGGTTACTGTATGCCTTGGTTGACACCTCATTCACTCTGGAGACAATGAATGGGCAACACATAAAGGCAAGTCGCTACTCATCCCTCTAGAAACAAGTCAGTCTCAGTAATCAATAACTACCAGACTAGATTTACATTTAAGTCATTTAGCTGACAACTTACAGAGCGCATACATTGTTGTACTGTTCCCCTGTGGGAATCAAACCCACAACCCTGGCGTTGAAAGCACAATGCTCTACCAACCGAGCCACGGGATCACATCGAGTTTCCATTGGCCATGCAAACGCTCCCTTTGGTGGACTGACCAGTTTTACTGAAGACAGGCAAACCAATGACCTGTCAGTTGAATATGTCAGTTAAGAACACGTTCTTTTTTACAATGACGGCTGCGTTTGGTGTGAGCTGAGCCGGGGAGTCACTTCTAGCTAAGCTACAGGGAGACACACTAACCTGGACATTTGACATCCATAAAATACGAGTTAGGGCTCTGTACAAGACGCTTCTTCTTGTGACTTCTCTTCTCCTCCTCGGAGGTTGGGTGCAACAGGTCCTTTGCGAGCTGAAAGAGAAACCAGAGGGTGGCCATCTTAGAAAATGCAGATGGAAAAGTCCATTTGATAATCTAGCTAGCTAACAAGTTAAAACAATGTCCATACATGAGACGTGTACGTAAGTTAGTATAATCAAAAACATTTGACAAAAAATGTTCGTCAGGTAAACGCCTGGCTAGTAACTTCAGTACTGGCTAGCCTAAGCTTTTTAACGTTAGCTTGTTTAGCTAAAGAATGCGTACGTCCACTATCAAACATAAGTCAAGGAATGCGCATATCTAGTAAAACTGCATCGTGTACAAGCGCTGTCAAATGCTTAGAAACAATCACTAAACATCAAACTAGTTAGTTACATGTCAGTCCATGCTTTCTAGTGCATGTACGCCGCCATATTGCATCAATTCAGCAGACCATAGCACGCGCTTGGCACGCAGTTTAAGATTCTTCTAGCTATCCATTGGTTGAATAATTCGGAATATAAATAAATCGGAATATTTGCAAAGTTCTAATACATCGATGGATGTGGTCATGTACCGCTCAAACAAAATTCCCGAGCTGAAGCAAGGGTTATATTGCCTGTGTGCGCACTTACTGGCATGTTGGCGAGTTTGTAGCCGTTGCCGAAAAGAAGGATCAACCGGAAGTTGACAGTTAATAAATGAACGGGGCCGAAGAGCAGGGGCCGGAAGTGTTTTGTCGCTATTACGTGTCAAGGAGGCGAGGCAAAGGAGGCCATGTTTGTGAGGTCAACTCTTCCAAAACACAGGTCTACACACCAGAGGTTTTGTTCAGCGCCATCTATAACTAGCCTTACTGGCACATTTTGTTAGATTTCTCTGGCAGTGTGAGGCAGAGACCACTTATTTTTTTAATAGAGACATTACATTTTATATTTCTCATCCACCTCATTTTTTCATTTACTTGTCAGTCAAATCGTGTTTGTTACTCATTGTTTTATCCACGAAAATAAATATGGTACTAAGGAAACACGTATACAGATATATTATAACATATTTCAGTACATGGGGCTCTATAATACACCTAAATAACCATTGACTTTATTCATATGGTCGAGCGTCCTCTGCTGCCTATAAGCAGTATCGGCCATTCCTGCTGTCCCATGTCAGTCTGTTCCCTCCACGGTAATAACTGAACCTCTCCCTCTACGTAATCCTACGTGAACTTCGACAGGAGAAAGTTTTTGGGCGAAAACGTAGCCCTGTCTGTGTGGAATGGATGTATGTTAATCGGCCTTTGGAAGAAAATAAATTGACATTTTGGCTTGATAAATGGATTTTAACAAAGCTTTGTGGCGCTGTAGAATTGTATAGCCCATTGAAGTGCAGAAACGTTGGTTCCAACTTTCGTTTTGAACTTGTGGCGTTCTGTTTTATTTTTCTCGGACCAAAAGAGACATTGGGGGAGAACCGTATTTACCGGTGACAGTTTTCAAGGGAAAGGGAAAACTAGCGGATTTTATGCTAAAGAAAGCAGAAATTCCCCAGGAGAAATGAGAGTGTGATTTTGACCTTTGTGTATGTTGAGCAATACTTTTTAAGGCATTTGTTAACCTCTTAAACGTTACAAATAAGTGTAAGAAGAACATTGGAAAGTGTATTGGTTTTGTAAAGAGTCATAGTTTCTGATCATTTACCAAACACTTTGAAAAACATGGCGAAGAAGTACGACTTCCTTTTCAAATTATTACTCATCGGAGATAGTGGAGTGGGGAAAACATGTCTGATTATTCGATTTGCTGAGGACAACTTCAACTCAACCTACATATCAACTATCGGTATGTAGCCTAGCTCTACGAAACCCCATTTAATCGGTTATAGCCTAATCGGCCCCAAAATATTCAGCAACCCTTTAAATTCGTCATTGCTGATATAGGTACCATTCAGTCAGCTAACATATAATGCCAAGTTCTTATCACTTTCACCACGCAGTTATCTCACGTTTCCAGTTCTGCTGTGTTCATGTCTCTACACGTCTATCGCTGTCTGACTATATCCCTATTGTAGTTCACCTGCATTGTTGCTGTGCTGCTGTTGTTTCTATATCTTCTCCATATCTCCCTCTCCCCTCCCTCACTTTACCCAGAGGGTCCACCCACCCCCATTCCTCCTATCTCTCCTATCTCTTTTCAGTCTCTCATTATCAGAAAAATGGTTGTCCTCCCTTGGAATTCACAGTTTAAGACGCCCATCTTCTCTGTCCTCTCTCTGCCATCCCTCTCTCTCTATCTGCCATCCCTCTCTTTCTCTGACCGTCCCTGTCCTGCAGGAAACCCAGACAATAACAAACCCAGAGACCGTGTGTGTGTGTGTATGGTACAATACAGCAGAATGGGGCAGAGCTAGACAGATTTTACTATCCCAGTGAATGAATTGAGACTGCCTGTCTCCCCTCCATGCATGTTAAATGGTTTAATTGGCATGACCTATATTTGCTGCAATGTGTGTGGGAATTTAACTCATTGTCTTCCCTCCCTTCCTGTCGACCTCCTCCCTCCCCTCTCTCTGTCATCCTCCCATCCTTTCTTCAGGCATCGACTTTAAAGTAAAGACGATAGACGTGGAGGGAAAGAAAGTCAAACTGCAAGTCTGGTAAGAGAAGAGGATCCAGGCAAAGAAAGAATGAAAGGTCCATTTAGGACTACTGTTTGCTGCTCTCTAAGAGTGATGACCGTTATGGGACCGACACAGATTTTATTCAACTCCTCGTGTGTTATGGACGTGTGTCTACTTCTCTTTCTCAGAGGAAAGAGGAACCTCCCTTTTTACCAAAACAACCAACTGTTTATGACAGGGCTTTCTGTCCAAATGTCACTCAAAGGGTCACCACACACTGATTGTAGTACAAGACCTTAGGAATGCAAGATTTTGGTTTTATTTGTCTTGTTAGACTAAAGGCAGGCAACCCAGTATGCAATAGCTGCAATATACACTACAAATCAAAATCACATTGTATTTGTCACATGCGCCAAATACAACAGGTGTAGTAGACCTTACCGTGAAATGCTTACTTACAAGCGCTTAACCAACAATGCAGTTCAAGAAATGTAGGGGGACAATGTAGATAGTGCAGGTGGCCATTTGATTAGTTGTTCAGCAGTCTTATGGCTTGGGGGTAGAAGCTGTTAAGGAGCCTTTTGGTCCTAGACTTGGCGCTCCGGTACCGCTTGCCTTGCGGTAGCAGAGAGAACAGTCTATGACTTGGGTGACTGGAGTGGTTGACAATTTTTTGGGCTTTCCTCTGACACGCCTAGTATAGAGGTCCTGGATGGCAGGAAGCTTGGCCCCAGTGATGTACTGGGCTGTACACACTACCCTCTGTAGTGCCTTACGGTCAGATGCCGAGCAGTTACCATACCAGGCAGTGATGCAACTGGTCAGGATGCTCTTGGTTTTTTACCTTTATTTAACTAGGAAAGTCAGTTAAGAACAAATTCTTATTTACAATGACGGCCTAGGAACAGTGGGTTAACTGCCTTGTTCAGGGGCAGAACGACAGATTTTTACCTTGTCAGCTCAGGGATTCGATCTTGCGACCTTTCAGTTACAAGTCTAACGCTCTAACCACTAGGCTACCTGCCGCCCGATGGTGCAGCTATAGAACTTATTGAGGATCTGGGGACCCATGCCCGAAAAGATGTTGTCGTGCCCTCTTCACAACTGTCTTGGTGTGTTTGGACCATGATAGTTTGTTGGTGATGTGGACACCAAGGAACTTGTAACTCTCGACCCTTTTCCTGTAGGCCACGATCAGCTCCTTTGTCTTGCTCACATTGAGAGAGAGGTTCTTGTTCTGGCACCACACTGCCAGGTCTCTGACCTCCTCCCTGTAGGCTATCTCATCGTTGTCGGTGATCAGGCCTACCACTGTTGTGTCGTCAGCAAACTTAATGATGGTGTTGGAGTCGTGCTTGGCAACGCAGTCGTGGGTGAACAGGGAGTACAGGAGGGGACTCAACATGCACCCCTGAGGGGCCCCAGTGTTGTGAATCAACATGGCAGATGTGTTGTTGCCTACCCTTACCACCTGGGGGTGGCCCGTCAGGAAGTCCAGGATCCAGTTGCAGATGGAGGTGTTTATTCCCAGGGTCCTTAGCTAGTGATTAGCTTTTTTGGGCACTGGTGTTGAACACTGAGCTGTAGTCAATGAACAGCATTCTCACATATGTGTTCCATTTGTCCAGGTGGGAAAGGGCAGTGTGGAGTGCAATAGAGATTGCATCATCTGTGGATCTGTTGGGGTGGTATGTGAATTGGAGTGGGTCTAGGGTTTCTGGCATGATGGTGTTGATGTGAGCCATGACCAGCCTTTCAAAGCACTTCATGGCTACCGAAGTGAGTGCTACGGGGCGGTAGTCATGTAGGCAGGTTACCTTTGCTTTCTTGGTCACAGGGACTATGGTGGTCATTTTGAAACGTGTAAGTATTACAGACTCGGCCAGGGAGAGGTTGAAAATGTCAGTGAAGACACTTGCCAGTTGGTAATGCTTTGAGTACACATCCTGGTAATCCATCTGTCCCTGCAGCCTTGTGAATGTTGACCTGTTTTTAAAGATCTTGCTCACATCGGCTATGGAGAGCGTGATCACACAGCTGGTGCTCTCATGCATGCTTCAGTGTTGCTTGCCTCGAAGCGAACATGAAAGGCATTTAGCTCATCTGGTAGGCTCGCGGTGACCAAAAGCATGTGGGCACATGTTCGTTGAACATCTCATTCCAGATTCATGGGCATTAATATGGGGTTGAGGTCAGGGCTCTGTGCAGGCCAGTCAAGTTCTAACACACCAATCTCGACAAACCATTTTTGTATGGACTTGGCTTTGTCATGCTGAAACAGGAAAGGGCCTTCCCCAAACTGTTGCCACAAAGTTGGAAGCACAGAATCGTCCAGAATGTCATTGTATGCTGTAGTGTTAAGATTTCCCTTCACTGGAACTAAGGGGCCTAGACCGAATCATGAAAACAGCCACAGACCATTATTCCTCCTCCACCAAACTGTACAGGTGGCACTATGCATTGGGGCAGGTAGCTTTGTCGTGGCATCAGCCAAACCCAGATTTGTCGGTCGGACTGCCAGATGGTAAAGCGTGATTCATCATTCCAGAGAACATGTTTCCACTGCTCCAGAGTCCAATGGCAGCTAGCTTTACACCACTCTAGCTGACGCTTGGCATTGCGCATGGAGATCTTAAGCTTGTGTCAGGCTGTTCGGCCATGGAAACCCATTTCATCAAGCTCCCGACGAACAGTTCTTATGCAGAGGCAGTTTGGAACTTGGTAGTGAGTGACAATTTTTACACGGTACGTGCTTCAGCACTCGGCAGTCCCGTTCTGTGAGCTTTTGTGGCCTACGACTTCACGACTGAGCCGTTGTTGCTCCTAGGCGTTTCCACTTCACAATAACAGCACTTACAGTTGACTCGGGCAGCTCTAGCACGAACTGACTTGTTGAAAAGGTTGCATCCTATGACGGTGCCACATTCAAAGTCACTGAGCTCTTCAGTAAGGCCATTCTACTGCCAATGTTTGTCAATGGAGATTGCATGGTGGTGTGCTCGATTTTTATACACCTGTCAGCAATTGGTGTGACTGAAATAGCCAAATCCACAAATTTAGAAGAGGTGTCCACATACTTTTTTATATATAGTGTATATCTGGCATATGTCACTGAGTACACTGAGATATTGACTGGCAAGGCCTTTGGTGTAGGCTATGACTTCACCTATGTTTTATCTGTCAGTGAATGCCAGTGAGTTATCATAAAGCCAGACATGAAATCTGAAGCAGCCATAAAGAGTTTATTGAACTGGCATAAAACATATGCATGTCTCATCTCTGTGGATTCCACACCCCTGGTAGAAGTTGTCCTTTAATACAGGATCAGGTTAACCTCCCCAAATCCTGACCTGAGCCATTAGGGGGATATGCCATATTGACCATCACAGGAGGCTGCTGAGGGGAGAATGGACAGAACGGAGCAAATGGAGTGGCATCAAACACCTGGAAACCATGTGTTTGATGTATTTGTTACCATTCCACGTATTCCGCTCCAGTCATTAGAACAAGCCTGTTCCCCCCAATTTAAGGTGCCACCAACCTCCTTTGCCGACCATAGCTCAGTGTGTGTGGGGAACTTCCACGTTCTGTGCTGTGAGAACATTAGTGTGACCATAGCGTAATGTTTTTGCAGAATCGTGGATAATTGATGTGCTGGACACGTGTGTAAAGGCTGTATTGCTCTGGATATGTATGTATAAACAGTGTACTCTTTGAATTGGGTGCTGCATTAGAAAAACAGGAAATGTGTAGAGAAAGAACAGCTGCCAACACAGACAAATCTGCAGTAGTTTCAGTGCTTACTACAGATGTAGGATCTTAATTTGATCACGCTTTTGTTTCTGAGAATCTTCCTGCAAAGCATGAAATGCAAACTTGTAGTGTATTTGATTTCTAAAAAGGGTTCTAAAATGTGTAATTTCCACTTTGAAATTTCAGACTTGATTTACCCTTATGGAAAATGTATCAACCCCCACAAAAATTTTCCATGAATTATAATCCACATAATAATTCACATTTCCTGTTGCTGCAGGATTATTTTTCTGTTGTAGCAAACTGGCTCAAATTAAGATCCTACATCTGTACTCTAGGGTGTTCAAAGAGCTACTTTTTGAAGGAGGTGAAACATTTTCTCTAATGTATTCTGTTTCCAGGGACACAGCAGGGCAGGAGAGGTTTAAGACCATCACTACAGCCTACTACAGAGGAGCTATGGTGAGTCTCTCAACTCTCTCTCGATCAGATCACAAGTCATTTATTCATCTACACCTGTCTACAACTGTGAGCACAATCAGAATGTGGACAAGATCAGGACAAAAAGGGCATCTTAGCACCAGGCATAAACGGGCCTTCTCTCTCCCTTCACCTCTGTAGATATGAGAGAACATTATGGGTGTAAGATTATGACTGAAACTATTAGTATCATATTTCTTACATCCATCAGGTTGATTTTGAATTGCACAATGTTTTATTTTTGACTCATGTCTCCCGGGATCTCTCAGGGCATCATCCTGGTGTATGACATCACAGACGAGAAGTCCTACGAGAACATTCAGAACTGGATGAAGAGCATCAAGGAGGTGACAGGGAAACACACAGACTGACTGTTGACAGGGAAACACACAGACTGACTGTTGACAGGGAAACACACAGACTGACTGTTGTGAAAGAGGGAAAGGACAAGACATGACACAGGCCAGAAAGAAACTGAGAGGGCAGTATTTTCTCAGGCCTCTAGGAAGGATTTGAAACAATACAATGAGACATGAGCAACACTACCAGAGGGTCTCATACCACTGTTTCCTTATTCTGTGGTCCGTGATGGATGACTTTTAGAAAAGCACGAGGAGCAGAAATGATGTAGCTGTCTCTCCACTGACATTGGAGGCACAGTCCTGGTCCTCATTATAGAAACATGTTAACATTCTTTAGATGAATCAGCCATTATGCACAGTGACATCAAACAACCCCTAGACAGACAGTCTTATGGAATGACTGCACAGGACATTATTCTGATTGACCAGACTTCTTATTGCCATCTATAAACCACAATAACAAGGGTTACATTGTTACATTGTTTTCTAAGGGGGTGCCTTTAGTGCATACCGGGGCATACAACTACACTCCCAAAAACATGTTTAAATGTGTTTAATTTTGTTTGCATAGTTAACAAAGATAAGTTCAAAGTGGATATTTTGAAATGAGTTCATGATTTCCCATCTGAACCAAGAGTTAGACGTGGCTCCAATGTAGAGCTGAATTAAAGCCTCCTAGAGGGTGCTTGTGGAGGCAGAATTAAGGGCAGAAGTTGAGGGATACATCATTGAAATATAAA
Source organism: Salmo trutta (assembly GCF_901001165.1). Classification (NCBI taxonomy): domain Eukaryota; kingdom Metazoa; phylum Chordata; class Actinopteri; order Salmoniformes; family Salmonidae; genus Salmo; species Salmo trutta. The sequence continues at coordinate 2,186,464 of NC_042993.1, read as the reverse complement.
ATGGATGCCAACTCCCTATCTTTTATCCCCCAGAATGCATCAGCGGGGGTCAGCCGGATGTTGCTAGCTAACAAGTGTGACATTGAGGCCAAGAGGAAGGTATCCAAGGAAACGGGGGAAAAGGTGAGCCTCTACAATTTTAATGATCATTGTTTTGATTATGAAGTGTTTTCTTTCAATGATATTGACAGTGATGTGCAGATGTTAGTGATGGATGAATGGATGTGTGGATCATTGAGGGCTAAGAGCTCCGACTTTTCAACCTGTTCCCAGTTGTTTTGAACGTGGCATAAACTCTGCTGATTTAGGAGAGGGACGTGACATCATATCCTGCTGTAATCAAATCAAATCAAATTTATTTATATAGCCCTTCGTACATCAGCTGAAATCTCAAAGTGCTGTACAGAAACCCAGCCTAAAACCCCAAACAGCAAGCAATGCATGTGAAAGAAGCACGGTGGCTGGGAAAAACTCCCTAGGAAAAACTCCTGAGAAAGGCCAAAAACCTAGGAAGAAACCTAGAGAGGAACCAGGCTATGAGGGATGGCCAGTCCTCTTCTGGCTGTGCCGGGTGGATATTATAACAGAACATGGTCAAGATGTTAAAATGTTCGTAAATGACCAGCATGGTCAAATAATAATAATCATAGTAATTGTCGAGGGTGCAACAAGCACGTCCGGTGAACAGGTCAGGGTTCCGTAGCCGCAGGCAGAACAGTTGAAACTGGAGCAGCAGCATGGCCAGGTGGACTGGGGACAGCAAGGAGTCATCATGCCAGGTAGTCCTGAGGCATGGTCCTAGGGCTCAGGTCCTCCGAGAGAAAGAAAGAAAGAGAGAAGAGAGAATTAGAGAGAGCATATTTACATTCACACAGGACACCGGATAAGACAAGAGAATACTCCAGATGTAACAGACTGACCCTAGCCCCCCGACACATAAACTACTGCAGCATAAATACTGGAGGCTGAGACAGGAGGGATCAGAAGACACTGTGGCCCCATCCGATGATACCCCCGGACAGGGCCAAACAGGCAGGATATAACCCCACCCACTTTGCCAAAGCACAGCCCCCACACCACTAGAGGGATATCTACAACCACCAACTTACCGTCCGAAGACAAGGCCGAGTATAGCCCACAAAGATCTCCGCCACGGCACAACCCAAGGGGGGGCGCCAACCCAGACAGGAAGACCACGTCAGTGGCTCAACCTACTCAAGTGACGCACCCCTCCCATGGACGGCATGGAAGAACACCAGTAAGTCAGTGACTCAGCCCCTGTAAAAGGCTTAGAGGCAGAGAATCCCAGTGGGAAGAGGGGAACCGACAAGGCAGAGACAGCAAAGGCGGTTCGTTGCTCCAGCCTTTCCGTTCACCTTCACACTCCTGGGCCAGACTATACTTAATCATAGGACCTACTGAAGAGAGAAGTCTTCAGTAAAGACTTAAAGGTTGAGACTGAGTCTGCGTCTCTCACATGGGTAGGCAGACCATTCCATAAAAATGGATCTCTATAGGAGAAAGCCCTACCTCCAGCCGTTTGCTTAGAAATTCTAGGGACAATTAGGAGGCCTGCGTCTTGTGACCGTAGCGTACGTGTAGGTATGTACGGCAGGACCAAATCGGAAAGATAGGTAGGAGCAAGCCCATGTAATGCTTTGTAGGTTAGCAGTAAAACCTTGAAATCAGCCCTTGCCTTAACAGGAAGCCAGTGTAGGGAGGCTAGCACTGGAGTAATATGATCAAATTTTTTGGTTCTAGTCAGGATTCTAGCAGCCGTATTTAGCACTAACTGAAGTTTGTTTAGTGCTTTATCCGGGTAGCCGGAAAGTAGAGCATTGCAGTAGTCGAGCCTAGAAGTAACAAAAGCATGGATTAATTTTTCTGCGTCATTTTTGGACAGAAAGTTTCTGATTTTTGCAATGTTACGTAGATGGAAAAAAGCTGTCCTTGAAGCAGTCTTGATATGTTCTTCAAAAGAGAGATCAGGGTCCAGAGTAACGCCGAGGTCCTTCACAGTTTTATTTGAGACGACTGTACAACCATCCAGATTAATTGTCAGATTCAACAGAAGATCTCTTTGTTTCTTGGGACCTAGGACAAGCATCTCTGTTTTGTCCGAGTTTAAAAGTAGAAAAGGAAGTGGATGGCTGCAAATTATGTCTGAAACACAGGCTTCTAGCGAGGGCAATTTTGGGGCTTCACCATGTTTCATTGAAATGTACAGCTGTGTGTCGTCCGCATAGCAGTGAAATTTAACATTATGTTTTCGAATAACATCCCCAAGAGGTAAAATATATAGTGAAAACAATAGTGGTCCTAGAACGGAACCTTGAGGAACACCGAAATTTACAATTGATTTGTCAGAGGACGAACCATTCACAGAGACAAACTGATATCTTTCCGACAGATAAGATCTAAACCAGGCCAGAACTTGTCCATGTAGACCAATTTGGGTTTGCAATCTCTCCAAAAGAATGTGGTGATCGATGGTATCAAAAGCGGCACTAAGATCTAGGAGCATGAGGACAGATGCAGAGCCTCGGTCTGACGTCATTAAAAGGTCATTTACCACCTTCACAAGTGCAGTCTCAGTGCTATGATGGGGTCTAAAACCAGACTGAAGCGTTTCGTATACATTGTTTGTCTTCAGGAAGGCAGTGAGTTGCTGCGCAACAACTTTTTCTAAAATTTTTGAGAGGAATGGAAGATTCGATATAGGCCGATAGTTTTTTATAATTTCTGGGTCAAGATTCGGCTTTTTCAAGAGAGGCTTTATTACTGCCACTTTTAGTGAGCTTGGTACACATCCGGTGGATAGAGAGCCGTTTATTATGTTCAACATAGGAGGGCCAAGCACAGGAAGCAGCTCTTTCAGTAGTTTAGTTGGAATAGGGTCCAGTATGCAGCTTGAGGGTTTGGAGGCCATGATTATTTTCATCATTATGTCAAGAGATCTAGTACTAAAACACTTTAGTATCTCCCTTGATCCTAGGTCCTGGCAGAGTTGTGCAGACTCAGGACAATGGAGCCCTGGAGGAATACCCAGATTTAAAGAGGAGTCCGTAATTTGCTTTCTAATGATCATGATCTTTTCCTCAAAGAAGTTCATAAATTTATTACTGCTGAAGTGAAAGCCATCCTCCATTTGCGAATGCTGCTTTTTAGTTAGCTTTGCGACAGTGTCAAAAAGAAATTTCGGATTGTTCTTATTTTCCTCAATTAAGTTGGAAAAATAGGATGATCGTGCAGCAGTGAGGGCTCTTCGATACTGCACGGTACTGTCTTTCCAAGCTAGTCGGAAGACTTCCAGTTTAGTGTGGCGCCATTTCCGTTCCAATTTTCTGGAAGCTTGCTTCAGAGCTCGTGTATTTTCTGTATACCAGGGAGCTAGTTTCTTATGACAGATGTTTTTAATTTTTAGGGGTGCAACTGCATCTAGGGTATTGCGCAAAGTTAAATTGAGTTCCTCGGTTAGGTGGTTAACTGATTCTTGTCCTCTGACGTCCTTGGGTAGGCAGAGGGAGTCTGGAAGGGCATCAAGGAATCTTTGGGTTGTCTGAGAATTTATAGCACGACTTTTAATCTTCCTTGGTTGGGGTCTGAGCAGATTATTTGTTGCAATTGTAAACGCAATAAAATGGTGGTCCGATAATCCAGGATTATGAGGAAAAACATTAAGATCCACAACATTTATTCCATGGGACAAAACTAGGTCCAGAGTATGACTGTGGCAGTGAGTAGGTCCAGAGACATGTTGGACAAAACCCACTGAGTCGATGATGGCTCCGAAAGCCTTTTGGAGTGGGTCTGTGGACTTTTCCATGTGAATGTTAAAGTCACCAAAAATTAGAATATTATCTGCTATGACTACAAGATCCGATAGGAATTCAGGGAACTCAGTAAGGAACACTGCATATGGCCCAGGAGGCCTGTAAACAGTAGCTATAAAAAGTGATTGAGTAGGCTGCATAGATTTCATGACTAGAAGCTCAAAAGACGAAAACGTCATTGTTTTTTTTTTTTGTAAATTGAAATTTGCTATCGTAAATGTTAGCAACACCTCCGCCTTTGCCGGATGCACGGGGGGTATGGTCACTAGTGTAACCAGGGGGTGAGGCCTCATTTAACACAGTAAATTCATCAGGCTTAAGCCATGTTTCAGTCAGGCCAATCACATCAAGATTATGATCAGTGATTAGTTCATTGACTATAACTGCCTTGGAAGTGAGGGATCTAACATTAAGTAACCCAATTTTGAGATGTGAAGTATCACAATCTCTTTCAATAATGGCAGGAATGGAGGAGGTCTTTATACTAGTAAGATTACTGAAGCGAACACCGCCATTTTTAATTTTGCCCAACCTAGATCGAGGCACAGACACGGTCTCAATGGGGAAAGCTGAGCTGACTACGCTAACTGTGCTAGTGGCAGACTCCACTAAGCTGGCAGGCTGGCTAACAGCCTGTTGCCTGGCCTGCACCCTATTTCATTGTGGAGCTAGAGGAGTTAGAGCCCTGTCTATGTTCGTAGATAAGATGAGAGCACCCCTCCAGCTAGGATGGAGTCCGCCACTCCTCAGCAGGCCAGGCTTGGTCCTGTTTGTGGGTGAATCCCAGAAAGAGGGCCAGTTATCTACAAATTCTATCTTTTGGGAGGGGCAGAAAACAGTTTTCATCCAGCGATTGAGTTGTGAGACTCTGCTGTAGAGCTCATCACTCCCCCTAACTGGGAGGGGGCCAGAGACAATTAATCGATGCCGACACATCTTTCTAGCTGATTTACATGCTGAAGCTATGTTGCGCTTGTGTTCTGTTGTTGACAGCTGGCAAAGGATCATGGGATCAGATTCTTTGAGACCAGTGCAAAGGCCAGCATCAATGTTGATGAGGTGAGATAAATATGTTATTTTAGATATTATATTTATGTCCTTTATTCAATCACAGAGTCTGTCTTTATCTGGTCCTTTATTATGCATTTCACATGGGGAATATGGGTGATATGTTCTTTTCATACAGGTTACATGTGCCACATACTCTAATAATCCCCATACCCCCTCTCGCCTACTGTTACCCTCCTGTCTCTCTCTCCCTCCACCTCTTCCTGCCTCTCTGTAGTCTTTTATGGCTTTGGCTCGAGATATTCTACTGAAGTCCAGCAAGAAGCCGGGCTCCACAGGTCGCGAGGTCAAAATCACCAACGCTGAGAAGAAATCCTCCAAATGTCTCCTACTGTAGAGGCAGAGCTGGCCTGTCCTGGCTGACTCTTCGTTACCTGAGGGAACTATCACATATAGGAACAATATTATTGCAAAGGAAAGGGTTTCAAAGGCGCAATCCACAAGTTCTCTGTCCCCTGTGGCAACAAGATCAATTTCAAACACTATTGACTTGAGGAAAAAATATAAATGTTTTCATTTACTACCCCCGCCCCTTTAAAACGTGCAAACTACACTTTGTTTTACCAGAAAGCGAACTTATGGATTGCACTTTTAATGACCATGTAACTATGTTGAGGTGTTCCAAGGGCATTTTACAGAGGAATATCCAGTGGTTTGTTTAAAGAATAGGATGAACACCACCTTGATTTCACCCAAAACATGTTTTGTATCAACTGTCTTCAATCTCCTGCAATGGCTTTGTTGTCATGGTGACTGACTGATTGACAGCCATGGTATGTTTACACTCCACCAGAGCCATACAGAGTTAAGGAAAATATCTTCCATGTTGGCTCTGCATGTTCCATGAGACAACATTCCAATATGAATTCCTTCTACAATGATCTGTTGAATTAGATGTTTTGGAACCAACATGGTGGTCGCTCAAATTCTAAATCCCAAACCGAGTTTGCTGAACTCTGTAATCCCATGGCAATGGACTTCACACTGTAGAGAAGTGGTGCACAGCTCCTTAATGGAACAAGAGTCTGCTGTGTTTCATCCGATCTCTCTATTTCAGAGGGATTCTTTTTCCTTGATTAACCAGGAACATTAACAAGTGACCTTTCAGTGAAACTGCCAATCACATTCTTGCTTTTTGATTGAACAGTTGATGTAACAGTAGATTGTCTCGAGAGTGTAACTAGAGGACCTGAGTTGTGCACCGCTGCCATAGAATCACTTTTCAGTGTCACAGCCAAAGAATTTAAATTAGGACAACACACACACATTCCTTTCCATTTGTTTTATTTCTATGGTCATAGCAGCTCAGAGCTGTTTAGGCAGAGCACAGGGGACATTCTAGAGAGTGACGGGAGTTTAGATCTATATGCTGTAACTATGGTGATGGAACATTATGCTCTTAAAGGGATAGTTCACCCTGAATTGTAATTTTGCCTGTCTTTTCCACACTACGTAAAGATGAGTGATCTGGGTTGTGCCTGTTGTAAACTATTCTTCTACTACATAAAGTGTGGTACATGGATGGACTGAGGATGTGGAAGAGGGAGACAGAGAAGTGCATTATGAGAGGAGTGGAGTGATGAGAGAATGAGATGGATAGATGAAGCAAGGGAAAAAAAAGATGATCAAAGCAAGTGTCATAGAGACAGGGATGGAATGATGCTGATGAGAGTTAGACATAGAGGGATGAGATGTTCTCTTTTGTTGCTGATGGACATACTGACCCTTTCTGATCTGATAGACAAATGGACCTTTTATCTGATGCACCTGTTCAACAGCTTTGGAAAAAACGAAACCCCCCTCCTTCCTCTTTCGGACAGACCAGGGCCCTGGTCCAATGCACCCTGGAGGTAATCACTGATGTACTACTGGATAGATTTGCAAATATATCTCTCCATATATCATATACTGTACTGTGATTGGACAAGACTTCCACCTCGATACTCTCACCATTCCAAACGTGTCGGATCGGTGATTACTCTGAAGGAAGGAATGATGTCACTTCCCATGCCAGACACTATATAATCATTACTGTGCCAGCAAGCTTCTCTGTCTATGGGTTCATTTCAATGCTCTAAAGTGTCTTCTGGGAAGAAGCTACTCCAGACTGTTGAGATGATGCACCCTGTGTGTTTTTACTCTGATATCTCACTGTCCCCTCCCTCACCTTTCCTCTTTTCCTTCACACACCTTTCCACCATTCCTTGTCTGATCAATTATCTTATGACCAATGTATACCATTTTACATACACGCTGCTTAGCCTATTCAATAAAAGACTGTCAAACAGAACCCTTCTGTTTGGTAGGCTTATACTTTAATTTTCTCCGAGTGAATTGCATTTTGGTGCATCACTCTTGTCTGTCCCACTAAAACAATCTATCTCAGCTTACAGGAGTCAGTGCATTGTCCCCCACTCTCCAAACCTTCACAGTTTCATGAATAAGTCTAACAGCCCCCCCTAAAGAGCATTGCTGCAATTTTACGCTATGACAATACCAGCTGGGCAAAATGTGTCTAATGGTTTACATAAATGTTCTTGTTGAGCCCCTCTCCATTTATTTTCTTGTATAGGCTGATATAAGAGATGAGGATGGAACCAAAATGAAACATAATGTAACATGCAGGCAGTCCTATAGTGTGAGACGTGTATAATAGGGAACTACAACTGCCTGTAGTCCTGGGACTACAAACTTCCTGGAGGCAGCACAGTGCAGTGAAATCCTATCTGATTGGCTGGCTGCAGTAAGCCTTGAAGGTGGGTGGCCCTCCCGCGCAGCATCAGCACCACCAGGACTTTGCCGCATCCTACTCGCGAGTCTTGCGTGCCTTTTCGTCACATGACGACGTGTCGGTTTACAAACACTAGGCATTCCTTTCTTTTGCCTCTATGGTGAAGGAGAGATAATGGAGGGGTGATGGTGAACGGGAAAGAGAAAAATGATCATCAGCAAGGCTCTTTGACTTGGGACACGGATGTGTGTGAAACTGGAACCGATCGCTTGAGGTGTGTGTGACGTATAATTCGGTGCAGTGAGGTAGATGTCCGGGATATACACGAGCAGAACGGGAGGCCCGCGTGACTGCTGCAGGGAAGAGATAATAGGACAGAGGGGGGTGAGTTTGTGGTCCACCGCAAAACTCCCACGGAGGAAAAAGATGGAAAGAGGAGGAATAGTAAATGAAAACAGCACAAACGTACCGACGGCTCAAGGAGGATGGACTTCCTATCATTTATTTACGTTTACTTTCGACGCATTTAAGTCATTTCTTAACCTGAACGGTTTGCCGACCGGACCGATTAAGATCTGATCAAGAGCTATCTCTCTCATCCTTCGGATAGGTCCGGTCGTCGGACCTTCGTGAGGACAGGACAACTCGGGCCTTGTTTCGATGCTTGTTCCTCGTCATCTTGACAAGATCCAGACCCACTCACCGCCCTACACAATACATGTGGTTTCTCATTACGGTAGAAACAACGGGATATCTGGTGCTTATTAACGGGTGATGCTACAGGACTGCGGCCTCGGGGCTCCGCCCAGTGCAATGCTATGGGCCTTAGGAGGTAGAGATATGGAGAGAGAGGAACGGAGCTGTGTGTCGTAAATGCATTTAGGTTCTCAAGGATTTGCCCTAGGTATTTTTCTTGTTATTTTCCTTGTCTGGGGTGCAGTTTTAATAGGACATAAACACTCTGCTAAGCAGCTATTGCTGTTTTCATATGCTAAATAGCCCAGGCTTCTGAGTTGAGAGTTTTTGGAAACTGCACTTTGGCGCGTCAGGATCGAACCTTGCGGATTGCACAACGCGCTTTGTCATCTGCCAATTGACTACGCCGGGCCAAAGTGAAAAGGGGGTGATTTTTTTCAAAGCAACAAACTCTCCATCTCTCTTTCACACACACACACACCGCATATAGGCCTACACACGCACACAGACTCACCACTCTCCTCACCCACCAGCCATGCCATCCCGGTCAGACTCCAGCAGTGTAGTGTCAGCCTCTGGCTCTAGGGGCTGGTCAGATAGCTGCCGGGGCATGTCTGGCCGTCAGGGTGGGGCCAAACTGCTGCTGTACCTGGGGCTGTGCCACTTGGGCCTGGGGGCCATGGTCCTGGCCTTCTCCTTCACCAGCATGGCCTTCACATCCTCAGCCCGCGTACGACAGTCCTGCCCCTTCTGGGCCGGCTTCTTTGTGAGTATCCTGTGGGAGCATCTCTAAATGGGCTGAATCACTACCTTTCCTTCATCTGCACTGATAAGGAGGGACGATCCTGGAAACCTAAATATCATGTTTAGCAGGATAAGTCCATTATGCAATGGAGGAACATGATCGTAATGCAAAAACATAGATTTATATTTTACAGATGTGGGAACTTCATTTGATCACTATTTCATGCAAAGCATGAAATGCAAACTTGTCGTGTATTTTATTTTTTCCCACTTTGAAATTTCTGGCTTGATTTGCCCTAACTGAAAATGTATCAACCCGTACAAAAATATCCGCAAATTATAATTCACATAATAATTCACATTTCCTTTTGCGGCAGGATTATTGTCCAAACTGCACCAAACTGGCTCAAATGAAGATCCTACATCTGTATGTGAAACTCACCCCTGAAAAGACAGAAGGCTGTTTTATAGGTGAAAGCAATATGGAGAATGTCTCTGTCAGATGGAGATGGAGTGCAGATGGAGGAAAGGATATATGGAGAAGAAACCTCTTCAGAATATTGAAATGATCCCATATTTCCTGGCTGTGGTTGATTGTGTTCTAGATATGATAATTGATGGATGGATTTTCCTTACTGTAATGTGTGTGTTGTTCTTAGGTTGTGGCATCAGGGTTAGTTGGACTTATCTCATGGAGAAGACCACTCACTCTTGTGGTGAGTAGTACACAAGTGTCTATTTATATGTCTACGGTGTGTGTGTTTGTGTGTTTGTGCGGTGTGTTTGTGTGTATGTATGTTTGTGCATGTGTTTGTGTGTGTTTGTGTGAATGTATGTTTGTGTGTGTGTGTTTGTGTGTATGTATGTTTGTGTGTTTGTGTGTATGTATGTTTGTGCGTGTGTATGTAACGGACCAACCTGCTACCTGATTGGAACACAGGTCATCTGCACACCGAGCTACAGCCTATAGGCAGCTAGAACAAGTATTTAGGTCACAGCCAAGGTTACTCATCCCATGTGTAGTTCTCTGACCCCCTACGAGTCCTCCCCATGTCTCCCTCCCCATGTCTCCCTCCCCATGTCTCCCTCTCCAGGTCTCCCTCTTCATGCTGCTGTCTGCTGTGTGTGTCATCCTTAGTCTGGCTGGATCCATGCTCTCCTGTCAGAACGCACAGATGGTCAAGTCTCTCCTCACCTGCCAGGTATGTAGGGAAAGGGGAAATGGGTTGCACTACTGAATGCATTCAACCAAAATGTGTCTTCCTCATTTAACCCAACCCCTCTGAATCAGAAAGGTGCACACAGCCCTGTGGAGAGTATGTGTGTGTGTTAATCCTCTGTGTGTGTGCTTTGCAGGTGGAGAATGGGTTGTGTGTGTGTTGCGCTCCAACACACTCCTGCTCTATAAACGAGGAGGAGACCCTGGTCCTCTACCTAAACGCAGACTGCCACTCTGTCAGACATCAGCTCAAGGTGTGTGTGTGTTTAATGACAGCTCAGTGTGTGTGTGTTTAATGACAGCTCAGTGTGTGTGTTTAATGACAGCTCAGTGTGTGTGTTTTATGACAGCTCAGTGTGTGTGTTCAATGACAGCTCAGTGTGTGTGTTTAATGACAGCTCAGTATGTGTGTTTAATGACAGCTCAGTGTGTGTGTTTAATGACAGCTCAGTGTGTGTGTTTAATGACAGCTCAGTGTGTGTGTTTAATGACAGCTCAGTGTGTGTGTGTTTAATGACAGCTCAGTGTGTGTGTGTTTAATGACAGCTCAGTGTGTGTGTTTAATGACAGCTCAGTGTGTGTGTTTAATGACAGCTCAGTGTGTGTGTGTGTTTAATGACAGCTCAGTGTGTGTGTTTAATGACAGCTCAGTGTGTGTGTTTAATGACAGCTCAGTGTGTGTGTTTAATGAAAGCTCAGTGTGTGTGTTTAATGACAGCTCAGTGTGTGTGTTTAATGACAGCTCAGTGTGTGTGTTTAATGACAGCTCAGTGTGTGTGTTTAATGACAGCTCAGTGTGTGTGTGTGTGTTTAATAACAGCTCAGTGTGTGTGTGTTTAATGACAGCTCAGTGTGTGTGTTTAATGACAGCTCATTGTGTGTGTTTAATGACAGCTCAGTGTGTGTGTGTTTAATAACAGCTCAGTGTGTGTGTTTAATGACAGCTCAGTGTGTGTGTGTGTGTGTGTGTGTGTGTGTATGTGTGTGTGTGTTTTATGACAGCTCAGTGTGTGTGTTTAATGACAGCTGAGTGTGTGTGTGTTTAATGACAGCTCAGTGTGTGTGTGTGTGTGTTTTATGGCAGCTCAGTGTGTGTGTGTTTTATGGCAGCTCAGTGTGTGTGTTTAATGACAGGTCAGTGTGTGTGTTTTATGACAGCTGAGTGTGTGGGTGTTTAATAACAGGTCAGTGTGTGTGTTTAATGACAGCTCAGTGTGTTTGTGTTTAATGACAGCTCAGTGTGTGTGTTTAATGACAGCTCAGTGTGTTTGTGTTTAATGACAGCTCATTGTGTGTGTGTGTGTGTGTGTGTGTGTGTGTGTGTGTTTTATGGCAGCTCAGTGTGTGTGTGTTTTATAGCAGCTCAGTGTGTGTGTTTAATGACAGCTCAGTGTGTGTTTAATGACAGCTCAGTGTGTTTGTGTTTAATGACAGCTCAGTGTGTTTGTGTGTGTTTGTGTTTAATAACAGCTCAGTGTGTGTATTTAATGACAGCTCAGTGTGTGTGTGTGTTTAATGACAGCTCAGTGTGTGTGTTTAATGACATGCTCAGTGTGTGTGTTTAATGACAGCTCAGTGTGTGTGTGTGTGTGTGTTTGTGTTTAATGACAGTTCAGTGTGTATGTTTAATGACAGCTCAGTGTGTGTGTTTAATGACAGCTCAGTGTGTGTGTGTGTGTTTAATAACAGCTCAGTGTGTGTGTGTTTAATGACAGCTCAGTGTGTGTGTGTTTAATGACAGCTCAGTGTGTGTGTGTTTAATGACAGCTCAGTGTGTGTGTTTAATGACAGCTCAGTGTGTGTTTTTAATGACAGCTCAGTGTGTGTGTTTAATGACAGCTCAGTGTGTTTGTGTTGAATGACAGCTCAGTGTGTGTGTTTAATGACAGCTCAGTGTGTGTGTGTTTAATGACAGCTCAGTGTGTGTGTGTTTAATGACAGCTCAGTGTGTGTGTGTGTGTTTGTGTTTAATAACAGCTCAGTGTGTGTATTTAATGACAGCTCAGTGTGTGTGTGTGTTTAATGACAGCTCAGTGTGTGTGTTTAATGACATGCTCAGTGTGTGTGTTTGTGTTTAATGACAGTTCAGTGTGTGTGTTTAATGACAGCTCAGTGTGTGTGTTTAATGACAGCTCAGTGTGTGTGTGTGTGTTTAATAACAGCTCAGTGTGTGTGTGTTTAATGACAGCTCAGTGTGTGTGTGTTTAATGACAGCTCAGTGTGTGTGTTTAATGACAGCTCAGTGTGTGTGTTTAATGACAGCTCAGTGTGTGTGTTTAATGACAGCTCAGTGTGTTTGTGTTTAATGACAGCTCAGTGTGTGTGTTTAATGACAGCTCAGTGTGTGTGTGTTTAATGACAGCTCAGTGTGTGTGTGTTTAATGACAGCTCAGTGTGTGTGTGTGTGTTTGTGTTTAATAACAGCTCAGTGTGTGTATTTAATGACAGCTCAGTGTGTGTGTGATTAATGACAGCTCAGTGTGTGTGTGTTTAATGACATGCTCAGTGTGTGTGTTTAATGACAGCTCAGTGTGTGTGTGTGTGTTTGTGTTTAATGACAGTTCAGTGTGTGTGTTTAATGACAGCTCAGTGTGTGTGTTTAATGACAGCTCAGTGTGTGTGTGTGTGTTTAATAACAGCTCAGTGTGTGTGTGTTTAATGACAGCTCAGTGTGTGTGTGTTTAATGACAGCTCAGTGTGTGTGTGTTTAATGACAGCTCAGTGTGTGTGTTTAATGACAGCTCAGTGTGTGTGTTTAATGACAGCTCAGTGTGTTTGTGTTTAATGACAGCTCAGTGTGTGTGTGTTTTTTTAATTTATTTTTTTATATATTTTTTTCAAATATTTTTTATTGAACACATACACAAGAATGGTGTATAGGTATAAAAGACAAGTTTACAGTTCTTATCTAAACATAAGAGAGCAGACATTAACCAAAAGACCCAGAGTTCTGGGCACAAAACAAATATTACAAAACAAGACATACAAAACAAGGACAGGTAGAAAGAAAAAAGAAAAGAAAAAAGGGAGAGAGAAAAAAAAAAAAAAGGGTCGATGTAGCCCCCCCACTTATACCACACTTTATCCCCCCTTATTCCACCCTATTCCCCTCCCAACTGCTCGGGTGGCGGGGCCAGCACACGCTGCCCAAAGGTAGATTACCGCATGACAATTGAGAGTGCGTTAAGTGCAAATTCACAGCGCCGCCTGGTCCAAGTAAGAGAGGAAAGGCTGCCAGATTTGATCAAATGTTGATAATTTATTGTTCAGAATATATCTAATTCTTTCTAAGTGTACAGTGTTTGCCAATTCGCTGAGCCATAATTTGGTAGAGGGCGCTTCCCTCTTTTTCCAAAACAACAAGATAAATTTTTTTGCCGAAATGAGACTGTAAGAGATTAGTTGTTTTTGGGAGTTGGTTAATCCGTTTAGGGAATCGGACACTCCCAGGATTATCAGAAGCGGGTCTGGGTCTATTGAAGTCTCCAGAACTTCAGAGAGGACCCCAAAAATTCCACACCAATACCCATACAAGTTAGAGCATAGGGCAAAGCAGTGGAGAAGTGTACCCTGCTCAGCCTGACATTTATCACACATAGGGGATGTACCAGGAAATATCCTATGCAGTTTGGTTTTGGAGTAGTGTAATCTGTGTAATACCTTGAATTGTATGAGATGATGTCTGGAGTTAATGGAGCAGGTGTGGATATACACCAAGCTGTCTTCCCAGTCTGCCACAGAAATGTCAGTCCCTAGTTCTTCCTCCCATTTTGCCTTAATGGCATCAGTAGAGGGTGCGCTAACAGATTGAAAAGCATCATATATACGAGATATCAGTTTGTCTGAGGTGGGGCATATTTTTATGCATCCGTCAAACATGGAAGGTTTAGCATTCCCAAATGTTGGGAGGTATTTTCTAACATAGTCTCTAATCTGTAGGTATCTGAAAAAGTTACTTCTGGGAAGATTATAAGTTTCCCTCAGCGATTCAAAGGAAGCAAAGGTTCCCCCTATATATAAATCCCCTATGGTACTTATCCCCAACACTCCCCACCGCTCAAAGGTGTTATCGAGGTTAGAGGGGGCAAAGGAGGGATTCCTGGCAACAGGAAGCATGAATGATATTGGTCTAAGATCAAAGTGGACTTTAATTTGCTTCCAGATTCGGACTGTGCTATGTATAATAGGATTGTTACGGTAAAGTGACATCTCCAGATTGACAGGTGACAGAATCACAGCACCAATAGAGAAGGGGTGGCACTCCTCTCGCTCCATACTAAGCCAGCTGGGTGGCGGGAGTGCGTCATCCAGCAGAAACGTAACAGCGCGGAGGTTGGCGGCCCAGTAGTAAAATATAAAGTTTGGGAGAGACAATCCTCCTTCCAGCTTGGATTTACAGAGGTGTTTTTTACCTATCCTGTGTGTTTTATAATCCCAGATGAAAGGATTGATAATAGAGTCCAGTTGTTTATGAAAGGCTTTAGGTATGAATATTGGGATGTTCTGGTATAGGTAGAGCAGTTGTGGGAGGAAGACCATTTTAATGGCATTAATTCTTCCGAGCAGAGAAATTGGGAGAGTTCTCCAAAATTGTATGTTTGCCTTAAGTTTTTGCATCAGAGAGGGGAAATTCTCTTTAAATAGTAAGGAGTATTGTTTGGTAACTACAATTCCAAGGTAGGTAAATTTATCTGAAGATAGCTTAAGTGGAAGATGTTCTAGCCAGGAGGTGTTTTGCAACCGAATGGGCATTAATTCACTCTTGTTCCAATTTATTCTGTATTCCGAGAAGGTACCAAACAAATTAATCACATCAAGAATAGCTGGGATACAAGCTTGGGGTTCTGTTACATAGAGGAGAATGTCATCTCCGTATAGGGAAATCTTATTTAGAGTATCTTTAGTATTATAGCCGTGTATTGCTGCATGAGATCTGATCGCTTGAGCGAGAGGTTCAATAATTAGAGCGAAGAGCATAGGCGACAGCGCACAACCCTGCCTTGTCCCTCTGTGAAGGTTAAATCGGGGCGACAATGATTGGTTAGTGAGTATTCTCGCACAGGGGTTCCTATATAAAAGCTGGATCCACTTTATGAACCCATCTCCAATATTAAATTTCTGTAGGACCTTGAATAGATAGGGCCACTCAACTTGGTCAAAGGCCTTTTCAGCATCAAGAGATATAACGGCTAGGTCCACGTTAGGTAACCTCTGAGAATACATAATGTTGAATAGGCGCCTGAGATTGAAGAATGAGTTTCTGTTAGGGATAAAGCCGGTCTGGTCTGAATGGACCAATTTGCCAATTAAAGTGCTCAGCCTGTTAGCCAAAGTTTTTGCTAAAATCTTTTGGTCTGTATTAAGGAGGGATATTGGTCTGTATGACCCTACCTCTTCCGGATCCTTACCCTTCTTATGTATAACTGTAATAAACGCCTCATCCAAAGTGGATGGGAGCACTCCATCCTCGTTGGCCTGAACCAACATATTGTGTAGGTAGGGAGAGAGCATGTTGCTGAATGTTTTGTAGAATTCACTCGGGTATCCATCTGGGCCCGGGGTCTTGCCACTCTTTAGAGATTTTATTGTTTCTGTAATTTCTTCAAGAGATATTTCCTTATTCAGGAAGTTAGAGTCTTCCTGGTTCAGGGCAGGAAGATTACAGTTCTCCAAAAAGTTTTGCATAATTAAGGGGTTAGGGTCCGCTTTAGATGTATATAAAGTCTCATAAAACTGACGGAATCTGTCATTTATGTCTCTGGGGGAAGAGAGTAATTCCCCAGATGCAGATTTAACTTTGTGAATCATACGGTCACTCACATTCTTACGAAGTTGTCTGGCGAGTAGTTTGTGTGGTTTGTCACCAAACTCAAAATATTTTTGCTTGGCATAGAGAAAAGATTTAGCAATTTTAGCAGAGAGGATCTGATTGTATTTAAATTTTAAAGACATCATTTTTTTATGTTTCTCCCTAGATGGGTGTCTAGCATTCTCCCTATCCAGTAAGTGAATTTGTCCCTCCAGTTCTACCAATTCTCTTCTGTTTTGCCTACTCCTGGCAGTCTGAAAGGAGATGATACAGCCTCTCAAATAAGCCTTCAGTGTTTCCCACAATAATGCTGGGGAAGTCTCTGTGTTGTCGTTGGTATCAAAGAAAAATGTAATTTGATCTTTAAGATGTTCACAGAATGTTGGTTCAGTGAGGAGCTGAGGATTCAACCTCCAGACCCTCTCGTCTGGTACGATGTCACCCAATCTCAGGGAGAAGGTGAGTGGACTGTGGTCAGAGATTATAATATCATGATACCTCACATTACAGGTATAGGGGAGTAGTTTAGCATCAACCAAAAAGTAGTCAATTCGAGTATAAACATTGTGAACATGAGAGTAAAAGGAGTATTCCCTACCCGTAGGGTTAGAGATCCTCCATATATCATGAGAGTAAAAGGAGTCCCTACCCGTAGGGTTAGAGATCCTCCATATATCATGAGAGTAGAAGGAGTATTCCCTACCCGTAGGGTTACAGATCCTCCATATATCAAATAAGTTAGAATTTTTTATGTAGGTATTCAAGAATTCACTTGAATAGGAGGTAGGGGTTCGCCGGGTAGAGGATCTATCCAAATATTGGTCTAGCACACAGTTGAGGTCTCCTCCAATGACCAGGTTAGTATGGGAGATATCTGGAATCAGGGCAAGGACTCTTTTGAAAAAAGAGGGGTTATCAATGTTTGGCCCATAGATATTTAGTAGAGTTACAGAAGTAGAGTGGATCTCTCCTATTACGATCACATAACGACCCTCTTTGTCCACAATAGTGGTTTTATGTTGAAAGGGAATTCCTTTCCGTACCAGAATCGCTGTGCCTCTCGTTTTGGCAGAGAAGTTAGAGTGATACACTTGCCCCACCCACTTACATTTAAGTCTGTTATGAGAATTGTTTTTCAGATGGGTTTCTTGCAAGAATATAATATCAGACGAGAGTGCTTTCAAGTGGGCTAGGACCTTGCCTCTCTTACTTGGTTCATTTAAACCCTTGACATTCCAGGAAGTGAATGTAAGCCCCGCCCTCCTCTCATTTGTAGTTCCTATGGTGGCCTGCATAGCATGTAAGTTACTAAAAAGGTAAGAAAGCGCACCAAACCATCATGATCAGCATATGTAGCACCTACACCCGAGCAGTATCCAACCCACCCCTCCCCCCCTGCAAGCACCTTTACTTTCCACCCTGTTCCCCTACTTTCCCCAAAATGTACCCCTCCCATCAACCCACATTTAACAGGCATACACAAAAAGGAGAGAAAAAAACATGAAAATAAAAATAATAAACACATTGTCTGGCCGATGCCAAAAAAGCACGGCGCGACCTCGAACAAGAGGTAAAACAAAAATAAAATCCCAACTATACGTTCACCTCTCATTATCCTAGAACTTCTACTAACATCTGAACTGAGGAGGCTCCCGCGAATAAAGTGTTCAATTAGCATCTAATAAACCTAAACAGAATAAGTTGCAACTTAAACATATTGTGCACTTAAGCTTCATCTTGGGTCAATCCCTGAGATAAGCAAGATATAGCATCACAAGATTACATTGCTAAGCAATGCCGGTCTAAACATAAACCATCAGCAACCGACATAGTACAATTACATATTGTGGGTTAGGAGATGGGAACAAGGATTTTGATAAATTGAACGTACCCCCCAATAAAAAAAAAAAATAATAATAAAAAAATAATAATAATAATAAAAATACATTTTTTTCCCCCTTCTAAATAAAATTAAAAAAATTATCTTTTTAATAACTAAAAAAACAATAGTGATATATATATACATACATACATACACACATACATACACACACATACATATACATACACACACACACACACACACACACATACACATACACACACACACATACATACCTATATACACACACACATACACACACACATACATCCATACACACACATGTACATATACATACATACATACATACCTACATACATACATACATACATACATACATACATACATACATACATACATACACACACTTGTACATATACATACATACATACACACACACACACACGTGCACATATATACACGTGCACACCTACCTACACACACCCATGCGCAAGTATATACACGCATACCCACATACGTACACACGTGCATACACATACACACACGTACACACGTGCATACACATACAACCAAAAATATATACTTATAGAAATAAATATTTAAAAAAAATATATATACAGACACACACACACACACACACACACACACATACATCTACATACCCACCCCAGAATATTAATCTACACTAATTTAAAATATACACATACCTAATACTAAAATGCTAAGAGAGAATAATAATAATAAAGTACACATAGTAATTATATGTACGCACACCTACACAGACACAAGCACCACGGAGGTCTGGTGGGAATCTAATCGTGAGAGAGGGCCAGGCTATGACAAAGGCAGAACAGCACAAAACATCAACTTGCAATCCAGGTGTTTGCGTCTGCCCCTTCCCAGCCATCACCCCCAGACCCCCGCAAGCAATAACTAACTGGTATGGTAATAGGAATAATGTAAGAATTGAAAAATAAATAA
This sequence comes from Salmo trutta, assembly GCF_901001165.1. Taxonomy (NCBI): domain Eukaryota; kingdom Metazoa; phylum Chordata; class Actinopteri; order Salmoniformes; family Salmonidae; genus Salmo; species Salmo trutta. The sequence continues at coordinate 2,167,540 of NC_042993.1, read as the reverse complement.
CGAAACAAAACAAAAATGGGGGAACATAAGTATATCCATCCGAAAGTGTCAATGATCAGACCTGGAAGGCCTCCCAAACAGGCACCACCCCGAACCCAGTCGGAATTAAAGTGAAACTGACGTTAAATGAGAGCTCTAACCGCCCTCCATTGGTCAGCTCAGCGTGTTACATGTTCGGCAGGCCCTGTCGAGACCGTTTAGTACGGTTTCACCCGTTATGGTATAGTATGGGTTCGAGTCCATGAGCAGACCCTAACACACAATGACAAGGCACTCTAACCTGTACGGGGGATTGGCGTATATTCCCGGATAAACTTCTCTGCGTCCGAGACCGAGGAGAGCCAAATCTTCTCTCCGGAAGGCGGGGTAATTCTTAGTCTTGCAGGGAAGAGCAAGGCTGGGCGAAGATGGAGTTTGTAGAGTTTGGTCATGACATCTCTGTAGCCGGCGCGGTGCTTTGCCACATCGGGCGCATAATCCTCGTAGACACGGAAGAGGTGCCCTTTATGTAACAGGTTGCCCCTCAGTCGAGCCTCGCGCAGGATAAGATCCTTGGTCTTGAAACTGTGACAACAGATGATTACTGGGCGAGGACGTTGGCCCGGTCGAGGCACTGGGACAAGGGCACGGTCCAGTTGGGGATCTGAAACCAAAACATCTGTTCCCATTACATCCTTCGATAGCTTGGCGAAGAAGTCGTTGGGGCGAGAGCCCGCCTCTATCCCCTCTGCCAGACCAACAACGCGAAGGTTGTGATGTCTGGATCGGCCCTCCAGGTCGACCACTTTCACAAAAAGCCTCTGCACACTATCCTGCAATGACGTGCATAGCTTCTCCAACTCGTCGATCCTACCAGCGTTGAATTCAGAGGCTTTCTCAAGGTCCACAATACTCTGGCCCTGCGAGGCGACCGTTCGAATGGTGCTCTCAATTTTAGTGTCCAGTTCAGCAATAGTAGCCTTAAGATCCTCAGCTATAGCAACACGTAGTTCTCCCAGAGCGCGGGTAAGTTCTGTAAGTGTCACGTTGTTACCTGTGCCTTCCGCCATGTCTGTCTCGTTGTTTGGCGGGGAGTAGGCCTCCGAAGTGGATTTATTGTCCTTTGGTCGCTTATTACTCGGCATTTCCACATAGAAAGTTACAATATTGTATTAGAAAGAAACGTTTGTTGTAAAAAGTGCAATAAAGTAGGTTAAGTTAGATTATTTCGCTAAAAAGTTGCAGGAGCCTCTCACACACAGCCGTTCACTCCAACATGCTAGCTCCGCCCCCCAGTGTGTGTGTTTAATGACAGCTCAGTGTGTGTGTGTTTAATGACAGCTCAGTGTGTGTGTGTTTAATGACAGCTCAGTGTGTGTGTTTAATGACAGCTCAGTGTGTGTGTTTAATGACAGCTCAGTGTGTGTGTTTAATGACAGCTCAGTGTGTGTGTTTAATGACAGCTCAGTGTGTGTGTTTAATGACAGCTCAGTGTGTGTGTTTAATGACAGCTCAGTGTGTGTGTTTAATGACAGCTCAGTGTGTGTGTTTAATGACAGCTCAGTGTGTGTGTTTAATGACAGCTCAGTGTGTGTGTTTAATGACAGCTCAGTGTGTGTGTTTAATGACAGCTCAGTGTGTGTGTGTTTAATGACAGCTCAGTGTGTGTGTGTTTAATGACAGCTCAGTGTGTGTGTTTAATGACAGCTCAGTGTGTGTGTTTAATGACAGCTCAGTGTGTGTGTTTAATGACAGCTCAGTGTGTGTGTGTGTGTTTAATGACAGCTCAGTGTGTGTGTGTTTAATGACATGCTCAGTGTGTGTGTGTTTAATGACAGCTCAGTGTGTGTGTTTAATGACAGCTCAGTGTGTGTGTTTAATGACAGCTCAGTGTGTGTGTTTAATGACATGCTCAGTGTGTGTGTGTGTGTGTTTGTGTTTAATGACAGCTCAGTGTGTGTGTTTAATGACAGCTCAGTGTGTGTGTTTAATGACAGCTCAGTGTGTTTGTGTTTAATGACAGCTCAGTGTGTGTGTGTTTAATGACAGCTCAGTGTGTTTGTGTTTAATGACAGCTCAGTGTGTTTGTGTTTAATGACAGCTCAGTGTGTTTGTGTTTAATGACAGCTCAGTGTGTGTGTTTAATGACAGCTCAGTGTGTGTGTTTAATGACAGCTCAGTGTGTGTGTTTAATGACAGCTCAGTGTTTGTGTGTTTAATGACAGCTCAGTGTGTGTGTGTTTAATGACAGCTCAGTGTGTGTGTGTGTGTGTGTTTGTGTTTAATAACAGCTCAGTGTGTGTATTTAATGACAGCTCAGTGTGTGTGTGTGTGTGTGTGTGTGTTTAATGACAGCTCAGTGTGTGTGGGTTTAATGACATGCTCAGTGTGTGTGTGTTTAATGACAGCTCAGTGTGTGTGTGTGTGTGTGTTTGTGTTTAATGACAGCTCAGTGTGTGTGTTTAATGACAGCTCAGTGTGTGTGTTTAATGACAGCTCAGTGTGTGTGTGTGTGTGTTTAATGACAGCTCAGTGTGTGTGTTTAATGACAGCTCAGTGTGTGTGTTTAATGACAGCTCAGTGTGTGTGTTTAATGACAGCTCAGTGTGTGTGTTTAATGACAGCTCAGTGTTTGTGTGTTTAATGACAGCTCAGTGTGTGTGTGTTTAATGACAGCTCAGTGTGTGTGTGTGTGTGTTTGTGTTTAATAACAGCTCAGTGTGTGTATTTAATGACAGCTCAGTGTGTGTGTGTGTGTTTAATGACAGCTCAGTGTGTGTGTGTTTAATGACATGCTCAGTGTGTGTGTGTTTAATGACAGCTCAGTGTGTGTGTGTGTGTGTTTGTGTTTAATGACAGCTCAGTGTGTGTGTTTAATGACAGCTCAGTGTGTGTGTTTAATGACAGCTCAGTGTGTGTGTGTGTGTGTTTAATAACAGCTCAGTGTGTGTGTGTTTAATGACAGCTCAGTGTGTGTGTGTTTAATGACAGCTCAGTGTGTGTGTGTTTAATGACAGCTCAGTGTGTGTGTGTTTAATGACAGCTCAGTGTGTGTGTTTAATGACAGCTCAGTGTGTGTGTGTTTAATGACAGCTCAGTGTGTGTGTGTTTAATGACAGCTCAGTGTGTGTGTGTTTAATGACAGCTCAGTGTGTGTGTGTGTTTAATGACAGCTCAGTGTGTGTGTTTAATGACAGCTCAGTGTGTGTGTTTAATGACAGCTCAGTGTGTGTGTGTGTGTTTAATAACAGCTCAGTGTGTGTGTGTTTAATGACAGCTCAGTGTGTGTGTGTTTAATGACAGCTCAGTGTGTGTGTTTAATGACAGCTCAGTGTGTGTGTGTTTAATGACAGCTCAGTGTGTGTGTGTTTAATGACAGCTCAGTGTGTGTGTTTAATGACAGCTCAGTGTGTGTGTTTAATGACAGCTCAGTGTGTGTGTGTTTAATGACAGCTCAGTGTGTGTGTGTTTAATGACAGCTCAGTGTGTGTGTGTGTGTGTATGTTTGTGTTTAATGACAGCTCAGTGTGTGTGTTTAATGACAGCTCAGTGTGTGTGTGTGTGTGTTTAATAACAGCTCAGTGTGTGTGTGTTTAATGACAGCTCAGTGTGTGTGTGTTTAATGACAGCTCAGTGTGTGTGTGTTTAATGACAGCTCAGTGTGTGTGTGTTTAATGACAGCTCAGTGTGTGTGTTTAATGACAGCTCAGTGTGTGTGTGTTTAATGACAGCTCAGTGTGTGTGTGTTTAATGACAGCTCAGTGTGTGTGTGTTTAATGACAGGTCAGTGTGTGTGTGTTTAATGACAGCTCAGTGTGTGTGTGTTTAATGACAGCTCAGTGTGTGTGTTTAATGACAGCTCAGTGTGTGTGTTTAATGACAGCTCAGTGTGTGTGTGTTTAATGACAGCTCATTGTGTGTTTAATGACAGCTCAGTGTGTGTGTTTAATGACAGCTCAGTGTGTGTGGCGTCTATAATCTCTGAGAGTATGTGGGCTACGTTTTCTGATGTCGACAATAATTGATGCAGATGATGTAAGCAGAGCATAATATAATAGCCAAGGCACATGATGCATGCTGCGGTATGTATAAATTATTACAAACAGTAACCAAACTGCTCCTAACTGCCCTGGCCTCCTGACTGTGTGTTACGTGCTGATCTCCTCTCCTCTGTTCCAGGACCTGTTGTTCAGTGCTTGTGGTCTGAGTATTCTCTCTACCATCATCTGTACTCTCTCTACTGTCACGTGTAGTATACACATCTTCTCCCTGGACCTAGTGCACCTGGTGAGTCTACACACACACACACACACACACACACACACACACACACACACACACACACACACACACACACACACACACACACACAATATTTTCTTTATCCATCCCTTATGTTTCCTCCCCTCCTCTATCTCTGTTTCTCTCTAGCTTGCCCCGCACCGCTCTCGCTCCGTCAACCCAGAATGCACCACTCCTCAGGACGCCTTCCTGACCAACATCATGGACTTTGAGGAGTTTGTCCCGCCCATCCCTCCACCCCCCTACTACCCCCCTGAATACACCTGCAGCTCTGAGACAGACGCACAGAGGTAATGACACACACACAGGTAGCCTGAAGGTTAGAGCGTTGGGGTTGCTGGTTCGGATACCGGACCTGACAAGGTGATAAATATGTTGCTGTGCCCTTGAGCCTTGCACTTAACTCTAATTGCTCCAGGGGTGCTGGACAATGGTGACCCTGGCTGTGACCCCACTCCCTGCGGGTGTCTCAGGGGGAGTTGGGATATGCAAGAACCACATTTGTTACAGTTTTTCTTCAATTGCTAACAATCATTGGTCAATACTGAAGCCACTTTTTCAAAACTCTTCACACAGTCTGCATTACCAACATGCATCTTGGCCAAACAGTTAATCTCACCTCCAAAACTCATTCAAACCACCAAAACACTTCATACATGTCTCAAAATAAGCTTGTTTGACCAAAACACTGGCAACAATTCTCACTCAGAAAGCATAAGTTGTCACTCATAACACACTGACCTAAAAAACACTAACAGGGAGAATTACATAAATGATTAACTTTTATTTGAAGTTTGAATGATTTTTCACATAAATCAGTATTTCATTATAGAATAAGATTGACACCTTTTCACTTTATTGACTGTACTAAAGTATATGTAACAAGAATTAATCAGAAATGCAGCAATTTGCTTCAATAACCTTAATTTTTTCTATATCTTTGCATATAGTAATTTACTTGTGAAAAATAAAAAGTTAAAACAAAAAACAAATTCCAGAAATTCCAGGACCGCAATAATAATTACAAAACACATCAACAACATGTGTACAGTACTGTGAGGGTTCTAGTTCTCATCAACATGTATAGTATAACACTCATACTGCACAGTACTGTGAGGGTTGTAGTTCTCATCAACATGTATAGTATAATCACTCATACTGCACAGTACTGTGAGGGTTGTAGTTCTCATCAACATGTATAGTATAATCACTCATACTGTACAGTACTGTGAGGGTTCTAGTTCTCATCAACATGTATAGTATAATCACTCATACTGTACAGTACTGTGAGGGTTGTAGTTCTCATCAACATGTATAGTATAACACTCATACTGTACAGTACTGTGAGGGTTGTAGTTCTCATCAACATGTATAGTATAATCACTCATACTGTACAGTACTGTGAGGGTTCTAGTTCTCATCAACATGTATAGTATAATCACTCATACTGTACAGTACTGTGAGGGTTCTAGTTCTCATCAACATGTATAGTATAATCACTCATACTGTACAGTACTGTGAGGGTTCTAGTTCTCATCAACATGTATAGTATAATCACTCATACTGTACAGTACTGTGAGGGTTCTAGTTCTCATCAACATGTATAGTTTAATCACTCATACTGTACAGTACTGTGAAGGTTCTAGTTCTCATCAACATGTATAGTATAATCACTCATACTGTACAGTACTGTGAGGGTTCTAGTTCTCATCAACATCACATCTTAAGTCTTCTCAGTTGATGCATCTTGGAAAGTATCTTCTGTAATTTCTAATCCAACCCTGGCAGTCTTCAGGAGATGTGTCTCCACACCCTGGCAGTCTTCAGGAGAAGTGTCTCCACACCCTGGCAGTCTTCAGGAGAAGTGTCTCCACACCCTGGCAGTCTTCAGGAGAAGTGTCTCCACACCCTGGCAGTCTTCAGGAGATGTGTCTCCACACCCTGGCAGTCTTCAGGAGAAGTGTCTCCACACCCTGGCAGTCTTCAGGAGAAGTGTCTCCACACCCCGCATTCATGTCCAGTAAGGACATCTGGTCATGTGGATGGTGGTCATAAACCTTCCACCTCCACGCAGAGAGAAACTCCTCTATGGGGTTTAGGAAGGGGGAGTATGGAGGCAGGAATAGTACTGACATCCTGGGATGTGCAGTAAACCAGTCTGACTGCAGCAGAGTGGTGGAATGCCACATTATCCCACACAACAACGAAGGTAGGGGAGTTTCTTGCCCCTCTCCTCCGCTGGCACAAGTCGATTATGCAGGTCATCCAGAAAATAAGTGAGCCTCTCTGTATTGTAGGGGCCAATGAGTGGTTTATGTAACAGCAAACCATCATTGGACAGTACTGCACACATTGTGATGTTAGCTCCTCTCTGGCCTGGGACATCCACGGTTGCTCTCTGTCCAATCACATTTCTTCCCCTGCGGCATGTTTTTGCCAGGTTGAATCCAGCTTCATCCACAAAGATGAATGTATGTGCAGTTTGCCTGGCTTCCATCTCCGTTACTCTCTAAAATACAGTAAACCCACAGTTTTACAGTACTTTACATGTGTATGTATTGAACAGACATCTTACCTGGACATATTGATACCGGAGTTCTTTCACACGTTCACCGTTTCTCTCAAAGGGTTCATCCTTATTTTATGTTTCTCTAGGACTCTGACTGTATTCACATTCCCAACAGTGCTAGTCTGCCAGCACTCTGTCCCGAACTTCCCACAGTTTTATTGCATTGTTGCCAAATATCATATCAACAATGGCAATTTCCTGCCCATCTGATAATATTCTGCCTCTTCCTCCTGTGGGAGGCAACCTTTGGATCCTACTGAAAAACACAAAACAATCAATATATTTCCAAATGTCAGTACATGTACAAATGTGAACATACTGTATTGTACTGTAATATGTAGTTCAAGAGAGACCATGGTTTACAACATGGTCAGTAATTGTGGCCCTTATCTCATCAGGGACCACCGCTCTTGGTCTTCCTCTCCTTTGTCCTCCACACATTCTCCCTCTCCCTGACACTCTTCTTTCCCCACCAACCTGTCTTCCTTCATCCAGGTTTCCAAACTAAATCATTCCGAAGCCGTCCTCTTTTGTCTGTTTGGTAGCGAGACCAAAAACAGGACACTTGGGTAGGCTTTCAGCTGAAATTGCAATCAGCTGTGTTTGGAATTATTAAATATTCTGCTGAGATTTTCTATGTTTCAATCAGGTTACTGCAGAAATGCATGACATTTGCCATCATTCTGTTTTGAATGTGTTTTTCACAGTTTTGGAAACAGTGTGTCAGCATTTGAAAACGTGCTGCAAGTATATAGTTTTGCAGGTGGTGGAGTATGAATGAGAAAAAAGTTCATGGATTTTGGAGAATAAGGTCATTGGATGCATTTTGTGTGAAAGCAATGAAAAATGATTCACAGTTTGGTCCAAATACATTTCTGTGTCGCTGACTGTGTGAAGACTTTTGACAATGTGACTTCAGTTTTGACCAATGCATGTTAGCAATTGGGAAAAAAACTGTAAACACAAATATATATATTATTATTACACACACACGCTAGCATTTGTAAATAGGCAATAAAATCATTCTTCATTGTTTGTCTGTGTATCTATATGTCCTCAGTATCACCTATAACGGGTCGATGGAGAGTCCAGTGCCTCTGTACCCCACTGACTGTCCCCCTCCTTACGAATTAGTGATGGGACAGAGAGCAGCTAGCCAGGTCAGTGGGGGAATCTGGACATGTTTGCTGGTGTGTGTGTGTGTGTGTGTGTGTGTGTGTGTGTGTGTGTGTGTGTGTGTGTGTGTGTGTGTGTGTGTGTGTGTGTGTGTGTGTGTGTGTGAGAGAGAGAGAGAACGTGCTAAGCAGGAATACAGGACAGTTGCCTCTGTGTGTTTGTGTGTGTATGTGTGCATGCGGGTGTGTGTGTCTATTAAACACATGTCCTGTGTGGTTGTCTTTAGGCCACGGTGTTTGACAGCCATGGGAACGAGCTGTCTGGAGAGAGGGCCACATCCACTGCCTTCAGCGGAGAGGGTGAGAGTCACATGCTACATTCTGTTCACTTCAGTTCTATTATTCATGTTTTTACAGGTCTGTATTGAATGGAGAGTTTCCATGAAGGACTCTGGTTCTTTACCTCCAGTTCAAATCAGAAGTTTACATACACCTTAGCCAAATACATTTAAACTCAGTTTTTCACAGTTCCTGACATTTAATCCTAGTAAAAAAAATATTCTGAGGTCTTGGCTGATTTCTTTTGATTTTCCCATGATGTCAAGCAAAGAGGCACTGAATTTGAAGGTTGGCCTTGAAATACATCCACAGGTACACCTCAAATAGACTCAAATTGTATCAGTTAGCCTATCAGAAGCTTCTAAAGCCATGACATAATTTTCTGGAATTTTCCAAGCTGTTTAAAGGCACAGTCAACATAGTGTATGTTAACTTCTGACCCACTGGAATTGTGATACAGTGAATTATAAGTGAAATAATCTGTCTGTAAACAATTGTTGGAAAAATGACTTGTGTCATGCACAAAGTAGATGTCCTAACCGACTTGCCAAAACTATAGTTTGTTAACCAGAAATTTGTAGAGAGGTTGAAAAACGAGTTTTAATGACTCCAACCTAAGTGGATGTAAACTTCCGACTTCAACTGTAAACAGGCAACACTGCCAATTCATAGATTTAGCCTAATATAAACAAGTAAATGAACCGTCTCCCTCCATCCAGTCTCCATGGACAGTGGTTCTCTATTGATGTCGGAGATCATTGACATCCCAGATGACTCCTCACCTTCAGAGGACTCCTGCCTCGTTGGGGTGGGGGGGAGGGCTAGGGGGGAGAGAGGGAGCACCTGGGGAGTGGAGGGGGAAGACGAGGGAGAAGGAGGGGAGTATGTGAGCTTCCGTGTTCCCCCTCCCCAAGCCCCGGAGAGTCCCCTGGTAGAGAGTCCTCTGGTGGGCCCCAGGGCCAGGCGATGCTACAGAGGAGAGAGGTCCAACTCCTGCTCCTCATCTAGCACTGCTACAGCTACATACAGGTAAGTACAAGGACAATCACACACACACAGTTCACAGCCACTTTCTTACCGCTCCTTCTCAAAAGAGAACAACCCTCCCCCTCCCCCCTCTTTGCAGGTCTCCAGTGTTGAGGCGACAGGCTATGTTGGCCAGTAGTTGTTCCCAGTTGGAGCTGCTAGAGGGCGCCACCTCTCACCAGCGCTCCTCTATCCTAGAGAAACGAGTCGGGTCTTGCACCCCTTTACGACGCGGTTCCGCCTCTGCCTCTGCAGCTCCTGCCACTTCCTCATCCTCAGCTGTCAATCAGCAGGGTGGTCAGGGCAACGGGGTGCCCCTCCCCTTACAGCCGTTATACCTGCGTCATCAGGGTGGAAGGAGCGAGAGGAGGGATAGTGGTGGGCTTCTGACCCTAGTGAGGTCACACAGCGAGCCTGGCCTCAGCTCTTCTGCTGATACAGGTGGGTACACACACACAACACACATGTACAGACATCCAGTGTTAGTGATTTACAACTCACACTATGAACACGCTATGAATACACTATGCAAGAAAGACGAGGTGATAGTTTGCATTTCATATCTATATCATACCTCCCTCTCTCCCTCACTCTCTCCTCTTTCACTCCCTCTCTCCTCTCTCCTCTATCCCTCCCTCCCTCTCCCTCCATCTCTCCCCTCCCTCTCTCCTCTCTCCCTTCCTTTCTCCTCCCTCCCTTTCTCCTCCCTCCCTTTCTCCTCTCTCCCTTCCTCTCTCTCCCTCCTCTCCTCCCTTTCTCAACTCTCCCACCCTCTCTCCCTTCTCCCAGCTCCTTCTCTTCTCTCCCCTCCCTCTCTCCTCTCTCCTCTCCCTCTCTCCTCTCTCCCTCCCTCTCTGCTCTCTCCCTCCCTCTCTGCTCTAGTTGACTTCAGTGGTGGCTCAGTGGGCAGTAAAGGAGTGAGGGAGGGCTCTCAGACCTCTACAGACACAGGTGAGAAGTTAAAGGTTAGCGGTTAGAGAAGGCAGTATTGACCGCCCTTGGGTTAGACACTACAGATTATAGTTTCTGTCTGTCTTCCCCAGGTCCGTCCTCTGAGGCATGCCTGCTGCCCCGCTCCTCTCTGGTGCCCCTCTCAGCCCTCCTCCCCAGGAAGGGCAGTGTGAAGGCAGCCACCATGGGGCGCACCTTGCCCCTCTCCAAAGGCCCCGCCAACTCTCCCTTGCACCTGCCCAAAGAATGCAACCGCTCTCTTGGGGACCTCAAGGTGTGTAATGGCTGAAAAAGACTAATAACAGCAGCCATAAACTCTGCAAAGATACTTATATCTAGAAATGGACATATTGTATGTAGAAAGATTATGCCAGGTCCTCATTTCTCATCCTCTCTCCTTTTCTTCCTGTCAGGTGACGAGGGGGTTGGTGGCTCGCTTCCTGCAGCGCTCCAAACGGAACCTGGCGTCTGCCGCAGAGCATTCTGGGAACACGGGACAAGGTCAGAAAAGGAGAGGCGGGGTGGAGGGCAACGGGACAGGCCATCTCCCTTTAGAGCAGGTAACACACACTGACACATATACACACATACAGTAAATACACACATACTCACACACACATACAGACACACACACTCACACTAGTGTCTGTCTGTCTGTCTCCAGATGTTACGTAACTCCTGGGGGGCCAGCCAGGGATCCCACCCCCCACACCCTCATCACCGTGGTCACCACCACTCCCATAGCGACAGCCGCCACAACCGCCGTCATAGCAACCAACCCCCTGTGACGGAGGGGATCCACTTGCGCAGCTGCGGCGACTTAAGCTCCTCCTCCTCTGCGTCGCTATGGCGATTACTGACAGCCAACCCCCCTCACGGGTCATCAGGGGCGCTGTACACAGAGTCAGCCCTGTGAGAGGGGGAGGAGGGAGGAAAGATGGGAGGGGAGGGGGAGGAAAAGGAGAGGAGGCAGAAAGTGTACCCACACAGAGGAGAGTGGAGGCATGGTATGGTCTAATGAAGAAGAGATACAAAGGGAGGAGGAGAGGTGAAGGATGGTAGGATGAGTTAGACAGGGGAGAGGAAGGATGAAGGAACAGGCTACTGACGTATCCTGATGGGCAGTGGAGGGAGTCAGCACTATGAGGAGGGAACGACTGGACCTTTGCTACAGCCTTGTTCCAATACTTTCAACATGCATCCTTCCTCTTTCCCCTTGGAGCCCTCCACTGCACCTGCGCCTGGCCTTCCTTTCCTGAACTTTGACCTCTCGACTAACCTCCTATCTTCAACCTCCACCTAGCCATACTGAACACAACTCTATCTGTCCTCTCCAACTCTCTGGGATCTCTCTCTAACTTCAAGACTAGAGAGGATGGAGAGAAGGAGTAGGATAATGAAGTTTCTCCTAGACTCTGAGCTATGGTCAGTTTAGTGTTTCTCCTCCTAATGGTTAAGGTTAGGATCAGTGGAGCATAAGCTGATCCTAGATCTGTGTCTAAGGTAAACACTTTTCTGGAGCTGTGAACATCACTCTCACACGAACCGCATACACTCATTAAACTGCTCACTCATTTTCAAAACTCAAATGTACGTTCATTAGTCCAGCTCTTCATCCGGAGCGAAACTCACTTTAAGTGTTCACGGAACTCACCTTTTTGTCTTCCACTCGTGAAATGGTTAACCTTCCTTTTCTCCTGATGACACTGTAAAATGTACAGAAAATACACACTCGTTTTGCCCACCTCCAGTGAAAGTTTAATGGCCTGCTAGTGTCGCCGTATGTTTACAATCTTACATCGTTATTATTTTAGTCATTTTTTTTGTGGTTCATTTTCTTGAGGTAAAATCAACATGTAATCCTCAACACCCCTTACCTAGTCCATCTCCAAACTGCCTTCAGAAGAAAGGTGCCTCAAACTCAAAACTCACACACCATCTACCCCAAACTCAAAACTAACTCTATTACACCGGTCTAAGACATCATACTCCCAAACTCAGCGTTTCCTCACTCTGAGATGACCGTGGACATAGCGATTTGATTTGTATGTTATGCTACAGCCCCCCATAATGTACTCCAAATGAACAGGAGCCTTGTTCAAATACTACAACTTCCCTCCCTGTGTATCAAATCCTACAAAATAACTAACCTCCCCCTAAGAATGACTTTAGCTGCATGTTTTGGCAATGCTTCTTACTTTTCTCCCTTTCTCTCTCTCTCTCTTGCACCCAAAACCTAGTTGCTCTGAGCCTTTGGAAATGTTAATGTATAGTGAAGGGGATGGATCAATGTTGTGCTGTTGAACCCAGAGCCGTAGATGTACTGAGATCTAACTAACTATCATCCACGAACTCTGTGATGTGTATGGCTCTGGCTGAACGGCTACGTATGATAAATTGCACCTCAGTATGATTCCAAAAGCACTAAAGAGATTCTTGCAATAAATGTACAGATAAGTTTGTATAGATGTTGGGGGATCAGATATTCAGGATGGTAGTTCCAGCAAGACTTAGTGGGAACTATGAGAATCTGCATATTATAGTCTGATACTGGAGGTTGGACGACACAAAGCGTGCAGTATTCTTAGAGGACATACTGTCTGCATTGGACTAGAAAGCTGGCTAACTTCAACCCAGTCGGACAAGAGTTATACACTGAATGGCGATATTGTGAAGACTTAAGTTTTGAATATACACACAATTATGTATCTAACTGATTTAAACACAACACACAGATACACATATGCACACACACACATACACACACACACACACACACACGCACACACACACACACAGACAGCAGACAGCAGACAGACACACAACCACACACACACACTCAAACACACAGAAGCACTGAGCTGTGTTAAAAATGTTGCTATAATTTCTACCTCCTATTTTGCACATTGTATAATTGTATGGCTTGAAGTGATAGAGCCTAACTGAATAAACATATTATTCTCTTCAAATATGATACATCAATGTTCTAATGCAAGAACTTTTAATGCAAGTCATGTATTTCAACATATTGAATAAATGATCCACAACATGAAAGTGTTTATGTGTGTAATGCGTTCAAAATGTGTAGCTAGTCGAAACATTTTATAGAAATGCGCTATTCCATTTTATTCTATTCTTATAAACCACAGATTTAATGTTGCATATTATATATTGTTTCATGTATTAGACTATTAGCAAAGAAACCTCTAACTCATGCTAAGCAATTGATTGGGTTAATGTACATATTTTGAGGGCAGTTCCTTTCACCACAAAACTCTCTGAACATCAGACATGTCCCCCCATCTAAACTCCTCTTCCGGATTTCTATTGGTTAGTCAGCCCGAAAGCCCATCCTGGTTCGATGGCGTTATCGAATCAAAAGGCTCGATGTCATATGAAGCCTTGTGGTCCCACGGCCCTACCATTACTCGCGAAGGCTGTCGGGACGTTTAGTTCCTAAGCTAAGCGGTAAAATTAACGCCATTGTGGTGAAAAACTACAATATACCGAATTACTAAATTCTGTGTGCGTCATACTCTCCCATTTGACAGGTAAAGAAACACCAGTGAAGAGGGATTTGCCAAACAGACTGTCACTACGAGCAAGGACAAGATAATCATGGTAAGGACAGCAGATATCAACCTAGTGTGTAATTGCTTATCTAGTTATCTATTTATGAAAGGTATCTAACTTTCAGGCTTGATATCGCTCTCTGTCGTGAATGTCTAGCCAGACAAGTTTACAATCTGGAGACTAAGCGCTGTCTACAGTAGCTAGGTAACTTTAGCTAGCTAGTCGTATTCTAGCCAAGGTAACTTGCTATTTTTACTAATGTTAGTGGGTCATCTCTATTATTAGACTTTGTTTATCTGGGTCTTTCGCGATTGTGAACACAGACTGTTGGCTATAGTTTCACCTCAAATTCGTCACATTACTGCAGAGAACAGACTGTTGAAGCTACTGCTGACAGCACCGCTGGCATGTTGCTAGCTGTCATTTACTGTAGTTGTGCAGTTTGCTGTGAAGATGTTCACCCTGTCTGCTTGTGTGTGTAATGAGCTTACAGTTTTAGTTAGTTAGCTACATTGGTATAGCCAACTAACTTAGTACTGTTAGATAACAAACTGAGAGTTGTTGTCGTTGACACTGTGAACTATGTTTCTGTGTAAGCATTTTTTTTTGGGGGGGGGGGGGGGTAAGCACAAACCAGACCTTGTATTAACATGTGATGCTTTGGAAACTAATGCTGTTGTTTTCTATCTCCTTCTTGCCTGTCCCTCACAATCTGAAATGTCCTTTGCTCTCAGGGTGACAGTAGTTGCAGCAACGGGACCCACCACTCGGGGGCAGTGCAGTCAGACCCACAGCTGTTTGAAGCCCAGTTTGAGGAGCTGGTGACTGAGCTCACAGAGCAGGACCTCACAGACTCTGTCCTCGCTGATGCTCTCAACAGACTCCGAGAGGTAGGGTGTGTTGTGTTTGGGTGTGTAGGGGTTGTGAGACCACTATAGGAAGTAAAAAAAAGTATTTCTCCTTCAGCTCTATGAGAAGTGTCTAGGGGTAGTTGCTAGAGTTTGATTTGAGAAATTGAGATGTGCAAAGATGCCATGCAACTCATCTCTATTTCTCTGTCTCTCTCTCTCTTAGGTGTTGCATTACAACACTCCTGGAGGAAAAAGAAACAGAGGTCTGTCTGTGATTGGCTCTTTGAGGGAGCTTGTTCCTCCCACTGAGCTGACCCAGGATGCTGTGCGAAGGGCCCTGCTGGTTGGCTGGTGCATTGAGCTGGTGAGAGACACACACTCAGTTATTGCATCAATTAGCACTTTGCTGAGGTACCACAGTGAAGTGACTAACACTGACTTTTTATTTCTCTCTCTCTCAGCTCCAGGCGTTCTTCCTGGTAGCTGATGACATCATGGATGCTTCAGTGACTCGGCGAGGTCAGCCCTGCTGGTACAAGAGGGTGAGACTGACTAATGTTATCGCTCACACAAGAATTGTAGTCTAATCTAAAAGCATTGTTATGGTCAGCCAACTGGTTTATCCAAAACTAACTGTAAGCTTACATCAACTTCCATATTGCATCACCTGCCAACAACACCACGTGTCCCTGTTAACATAGTAGGCTTTAAAGGGTTTGCTCAGTCAGTAACATGGCTGTTGTTTCTCAGGAGAGAGTGGGTCTGGATGCCATCAATGATTCCTTCCTTCTGGAGGGATCCATCTACAGACTACTGCGCAGACACTGCAGGGCACAGCCCTACTACGTACACCTATTGGAGCTCTTCACTGAGGTACACACACACACACACACACACACACACAGCTGACTCTTGTGCTGTAGCTGACTATTGTTTCTCTGTCCCTGTGTGTTTCAGACGTCCTTCCAGACAGAGCTGGGCCAGGCACTGGACCTGATGACTGCTCCTCCTGGTCAAATAGACCTCAACCGCTTCACCATGGAGAGGTGTGTGTGTGTTTGTGTGTGTGAGATATGTATGGAGATTTAAGGTACAGGTGATTGGGTGTTGTTGACAGAATGAGTGTATGGCTGTTGGGGTTTGGAAGGGTATAATCTTTATTCTTTCTCCCTCCCTCTCCCTGTGTGTCAGATATAAGGCCATAGTAAAGTACAAGACTGCCTTCTACTCCTTCTACCTCCCTGTGGCAGCAGCCATGTACATGGTGAGTGTTTAGTGTTGTAATGTCTGGTCAGTCTCATTATACAAGGTGCAGAAACTGTAAATTATAGAAATGGAGTATCTCTTTCTGAATAATTCCCAGGCGGGCATCGACAGTGAAGAGGAACACAACAACGCCAAGCACATCTTACTGGAGATGGGAGAGTTCTTCCAGATACAGGTGAGACCACAGTAATTCTATGAGACTGACACACACACACACACACACGAACAACGTCATAACAGCATTGTTTAACAATGTTTCTCTGTTGCCAGGATGACTACCTGGATTGCTATGGCGACCCGGCGGTGACAGGGAAGATTGGAACAGACATCCAGGACAACAAATGCGGCTGGCTGGTGGTGACCGCTCTAGGGGTCATGACCCCGGAACAAAGGGCAGAGCTGGAGGTGAGAGGTCAACCATGAAAAGTCACAGTTGACCATAAACACACCCAAGCCATGATGGATGGAGGATTGAGGGAATGAATGCATTTATTCACATCTTTACATAGCTCAATACAGTAAACTGCTCTGACTAGACTAGCTCTGGTGAGGAATAATGAACTTTTATTTTATTTTCCTCTTCCAGTCATGTTATGGTCGGCATGACAGTGTGAGTGTGGAGAAGGTGAAAGCACTGTACAACACCCTACAGATGCCCACCCTGTACCACCAATACGAAGACGACAGCTATCAGCGCTTACAGAAACTCATCGCGCGTCACGCCCAAAACCTTCCACACGCAGTTTTCCTCAACTTCGCCAAGAAAATCTACAAGAGAAACAAGTGAAGACTATGATGAGGGGACTGTTTTTATTTAGTGTGTGTTGCACTGTAGCTGGACTGAGGAGGGCTAGTTGGTGTGGCTGCTTCCATTTCGGTCCCTTGCCCCTTCCCCTTGCTCCTACCCCTTCAGTGAACACCATGGGGTTAAGGGCTAGGGCAGGACTCTCCAACCCTGGTCCTGGAGAGCTACCCTCCTGTAGGTTTTCGCTCCAACCCTAATCTAACGCACCTGATTGTAATAAGAGTGGAAACCTACAGGAGGGTAGCTCTCCAGGAACAGGGTTGGAGAGCCCTGGGTTAGGTTAAGGGTGTAGGGACCTAAATAGAACAAGGCTTTAGTTTGGACTGAGACTGATCCTGGTTGCCATTAGGCCAGTCAGTCTGAAACCTGGTCTTCAAGGACCCCTGTGTGCCCACTTTCTTTTCTCCATAATAGGATTTTCAATTATGTACAGAATAACTGATTTCTCAAACTGGGAATATCATGTCATCAAAAAAGTATGTCTGTCTCTGTGTCAATCTCTTTATTTATTGATGATGACGTGAGTATGACATCATGCCACTGTTAGGAGCTGTCTGCTCTAGAATCTCTGGTCTCTACCGGCCCGAGTGCTCTGGTCTCTACCGGCCCGAGTGCTCTGGTCTCTACCGGCCCGAGTGCTCTGGTCTCTACCGGCCCGAGTGCTCTGGTCTCTACCGGCCGAGTGGTTTAGTAGAGTGCAGTCTATAGAGTAGGAGCTTCCTGAAAGGAACAATCCTACTGTCTCTTACACCATGTTCTGTCTTTGTATTTTGTTTTCTCTATCTCCCTCTGTGTATAATCATCTCTTTCTGTCTAATTACTACTGTACATCTACCTGCTGCTGACAATATGGCATCTTATTGCTTTTAATAAAGAAATGTGACCAACATGGGTTTGGTATTCAGAACTTTAGTGGAAAACAATATAAAGTACAGCGAGCTCTAACACTATGGTTTTCCATCATGATTCATAAAGACAATGTGTGTTTTTCACGGTTCCTGTGTTTAATAGGGAAACAGTATAGCCCTGTCTTGCTCATCAGTGTGAACAGACTACTATACAGCATGTGCTTTTACCACTGAGAATGGAAGAGAATTATAAAGATGGCGGGAGTGTGATGGCGGATAGGAAGAATGATTCCAATAGTAGAGATCAAAGAGAATACGGTAGAAGATTCCGTAGTGATTGTCTTCTTCTTGGAGGGAGGAAGGGGAGGCTGGGGGATGGAAGGAGCTGACAGATGAACAGAGAGGGAGATTGATTGGTGAGGCAGAAGAGGGGTGTGTTCCCGGCGGAGGAGCTAGAGAAAGAGGCGGATGACGAAAGATAAGGTGGTCGCGAGAGGAGAGAGATCTCGCTTTAACCCTTAGAGCGGCTGTTCGTTGGTCGGACGGGTTGCGCGCGCTCGCATCCGTTTACCGAGAAAGGGCTCCAGCCTCTCCATCTTCTCCTCAACCGAGCCGATGGTGAGTCAAATATCTCACAATCATATGATTATAGGTGTTGTTGACCAAATGCTCTCTATGTACCGAGATCTAGGCTATATGTTTTGCTATGCTTTCAACCCCTGCCCACATCCCCAGATCCAGATAACCAATTTGAATAGCCGTTGTCTTGATTTATAGCTTACGGTTGTTTACTAGAATGACAGACATAGGCATGTTATAGTTCATTTAATAACAATTGCGATACATTTTGTCATAGTAGCGGGTGGTGGCTGTGTCAGGACGATGCGGCGTGAGGTACCCCCTCCTCCTCTCCCCTCCCCTCCCCTCCCCTCCCCTCCTCCTCTCCCTCCCCCTCTCCACGGTCTTCATCCGCCACTTCAGGTCGATAAATCCGATGGTAAATACCGAAAATCCAGCAGATGATGTGCTCTGCGGTTACGGGGCGTTATTCTAACGGTTCTGAACAGGGCGACGTGTCCCAGGCCCGATCTAAGCGCTGTTCAGGTTCTGATTTATATGGGCCTACCTTCTTCTCCCGGTTTGATGTGAAGGGCACGGTGCTGCTGCTGTGGAGGAATATGAGCAGTGTGTTTAGCCTGGGCAGTGGATGGCTTTTAAAAGACAGCCTGTACCTTAGTCATTGCGCAATTGAGGATTTTCTGCTCTAAATCATTTGATCTTGTTTACTAAAGATGTTTGTACTAGGCTCTATATTGGGGCAGCAGGTAGCCTAGTGGTTAGAGCGTTGGGCCAGTAATCAAAAGGTTGCTAGATCGAATCCCCGAGCTGACAAGGTAAAAATCTGTCGTTCTGCCCCTGAACAAGGCAGTTAACCCACTGTCCCTAGACCGTCATTGTAAATAAGAATTTGTTCTTAACTGACGTGCCTAGTTAAAATAAATGTCAACAAAAAATACATGACATACATGACTTTTACCCATCGAATACATTCAAGGGTCTAGAAAGATTTATTAACTTGCATCAACAGTTTTATGTTAGAGGCAATATAAGCGACCTAGTTCCTGAAACATTTGGCAAAGCAAATACAGTAGGAAGATCAATGACTGAGAGGTTGACGGTGTGATATTTGGTTGCTTCCTGTGTAAATAATTTCCGTCAACATTTATTTTAATGCAAATAAGCTTAGAATTGAGATAGTTCATTTTGATTTATCACGATTCAATTTACTTGGCCTATACTTCACCTATTTGTCAGAGAGAGAGTGCGAGTTACAGTACATCCTTTCTCAAGGGTTTAACATCATCACTCCATCAAGCTGAATCTCAGAGTAGACTGGGATGCTGAAGGATGACATATTCCTTCATTAGTTCCCAACTGTTTTCATGGAGATCTCCTCTCATCACTGACATTGAATGTAGGTGTGTGTGTTTGTCTGTGTGTGTGTGTGTGTGTGTGTGTGTGTGTGTGTGTGTGTGTGTGTGTGTGTGTGTGTGTGTGTGTGTGTGTGTGTGTGTGTGTGTGTGTGTGTGCACGTGTCTGTCTGTTTATATAGAGAGGGAGGGAGGAGAGGAGAGGAGAGATGGATTTAATTTTCATCTAACTAGTCCCAGCACTGAGGAGGTAATTATACAGCAGAAAAGCCCAATAGATATATGGAACAAACCAGGGGATGATTTAACTTCTAAGATTTCTTATGAACAATAACAAGCTGCTCCCTTGTGCAGTTAGAGGAACATGGAAGCACAGACTCCTCTCATCTCTATTATCTGCTGTGCCTCTATTGACTGCAAGTCTCTTTTGATGTTGCAGGATCTTTGGAGTCAAGCCAAGATGTGACCGTCATGTTTTGGATCTCTCCTTCCTTTAGATAGAAAACAGAACCCCTGTTTCTATAGAAACACAAATAATTGACAATTAGAAAACGATTATTCCTAAAATGCACTCCTCTAGCCGAACCTTCGCTCCGCCCTCGAGGCCTCGTCGCTTCGACACGAGCAGGCGGACCACCAACGCAGCGGAACCAAAGCCACACGGCCCTGTTTCCCAGAGGGAAGACAAAAACATGAACACCATTTCCTCTCCTCGGCGCTCCACCAAAGCGACCCCCGAGTCTTCCAGGACCAGGGTGGGGGTCCAGCCTCGTGCCCCCAGATTGGGCTTACAGAGAAACACAGCTCCCCTCTCTATGACCAAACCCAAACCCAAAAGTGTCCGTGCAGCAGCAGCTGTGTCCAAACGCGCCCCTCCTCCTCCTCCTCCTCTTCCTCCTCTTCCTCATCTGGACCCCAACTGTAATGAACCCAGCCTGCCTTGTCTGTGCTGCGACGGCCATTCCCCCCAGGACAATAACAGTCTGTTCAACCACAACCACAACAACAACAATACCATCTCCATCAGACAGCAGCTGAAGCTTCAGCCCCCTCCACCACCTCCCCTGCTACCCCAGAGACAGGAGGGGACAGGGGGCAAGACCAAGACACAGGCCAGCCCCTCTCAGACCAGGCCCCAGCCTCAGGTCCTGGCCCCGGCCTGCCCCCCTAATGCCCTGGAACTGGAGAAAGGAATAAAAGATGAGGAGAATGCAGATGTTAACAAGAACACAGATGTGGTCATAGACAACAAGAAAGAAACGGAGGAAGAGATGGATAACAAGAAAGAAACGGAGGAAGAGATGGATAACAAGAAAGAAACGGAGGAAGAGATGGATAACAAGAAAGAAACGGAGGAAGAGATGGATAACAAGAAAGAAACGGAGGAAGAGATGGATAACAAGAAAGAAACAGAGGAAGAGATGGATAACAAGAAAGAAACGGAAGAAGAGATGGATAACAAGAAAGAAACAGAGGAGGAAGAAGAAAACAGTGTTGATGATGATGATGATGATGATGACACGTTGGTCCCATCGTGCTGCGACTGCCCTCCCTCTCTCCTGGATCTCTCCCTGACCTCCTCCACCTCCTCATCCTCCACTTCCATCAGCTCCTGCTCCGATCTGGAGTCAGACTGCACCGATCTCTCCATCTCTCTCTCGTCCTCTGGCCACAAGGGGAATGCTGATCTGTTAATCTCTCAGGACCACACTCTCATTCACGTTCCTGAACGCTACCCAGCCTCCCGTTCACCCCCAGTCCTGCTCCTCAACCCCAAACCCCCCTCTGTCTCTCGTTGCCCTTCCTCCCCCCCACACGCCTGCTCCCCAGACGAGGGCTACCCCTCCGCCCCCGCCTCCCCCTCCTCCTCTGACTACCTGGGGGTCAAAGGTCAGACAGGCTTAGGGTCAGAGGTCGCCAAACTAGGCCTCCTGGACTTCCTGGAGTCAGTGGGAGACTTTGGGAAGATGGAGCGCTTTAGCCAGGTGATTCAGGTGGCTCGCTGGGACCTGGAGGGGGATCCTCAGGGGGATCTACTGAGGGATCGACTGGATCACCTGGACCGACTGGAGAGTGTCAACAGGCAGGTGAAGCTGGCCCACATCGCCAGTCTCCATGAGAAGGGACTGGATCTAGGTGATCTGGACAAGGAGGATCTCTCTGATGTTCTGGATGAGATGGGGAACGTGGATATGTCTTGGAAGCTGTATAAGGGCCGGGGAGGGTCGTTGGGAGATTCCCAGGAGTTCTCTGATGCTGGAGTGGATCTGACAGCACCTTCAGACTGTGACGAGCCCCTGGTCTCACAATCAGAGACATCTTCACCCATAGAGCCCCCACCGAGACCCCCCAAACCCCCTGCCCGCTATGCCAGCGTGAACTCTGAACTCCACACCTACATCAACATCAGCCGTGACATCACCCCCTCTGTCTCTGTCTGCACCTCTCCATCCTCATCCCCCACTTTCTACACCTTCAGGTGTGAGAAGGCCCTCCCTCCTTCCCCACGCTCCGTCCACCCTCCTCTTCTCTGTCAGCCCATCCCTTACTTTACTCTCTACAAATCTTCCCCTCTCCCATTCTCCCTCCCCTCCTCCACTCCCCCCATCCCCCCCCCTCGGAGGAAGCACCTAGCCCGTAAGGAGGCTCAGCGTCTCGCCACCCTCCAAGCAGGATGCGGGAAGACCCCCCTGTCCCTCCCCCCTCCCACCTCTCGCCCTCCTCCTCTCCCCCCTGCCCCCACCATTTCCATCTCCAACTCTGCCACCCCCCCTGCCATCCCTCCCCCTGACTCTTTCCATGCGTTGGATGATGAGATCCGTAAGCTACTGGTGCTAGCAGGACTGACCCAGGCTGAGCTCCTGAAACTCAGCCCAGAGCTGGGGGTTTGTGTGGGGGGACTGGAGGAGGAGGGAGCGGGGGAGACCCACCACACCTCCAGGCCTGGACAGACACAAGATAGAGGGATGAGGAGAAAAGAGGAGAGGGCTAAGGAGCAGTATGATATAGATGGGTTGGCTGTGGATGGATGGAGAGATGGAGGAGGGAGGTCAGGGGTGGAGAGGGATAGAGAGACTGATATATTTGGAGGAGTAAAGGAGGATGAGGGAGAGAAAGAGGAGAGCAGAGATGTGTTTAGAACCACGTCTTTCACTGACATGGCGAGAAGGAGGAAGAGAAACAGTGGGTTTGGGTCTAACGTTAGCCTAGCATCTGACCCCTACTACAGCACTGGCAATACCAACACCTCTAACAATGTTAACTTTGAGACTTTCAAATATTCCCCTGTGCTCTCGGAAACCCCTCCCCCTCCTCCCCCGCGTCCCTTACCCCCTGTGCCCCCTACCCTGCCCCCCCTCAAGGTTTGCACCCTTCTCGCCAACTCTTTACGCCCAGAGCGATTTGATTGGCTCATGGCTTTCTCCCCCGATGGTGAAACCCTGACCCCGCCCTTGGAAGTTAGAAAATCCAATGAGGAAACCCTGAAGAAATCTACTTCCGGGTCAACGTCGTCATCTGGGTCAACGTCAGGGTCGGGTTCAAAAGTGATGACCTTCAAGGAACTGCGTAACCGTAGCAAACACAGCTCCCCGGCCTACCAACTAATAACTGAACCGGATCCTGATCCCACTGTCATAACCCCTGACCCTGACTTCCTCTACAACCTCAAGTGGAGGAGGGAAAAGACGGACAGCGACGGAATCCAATGGGAGTACACCTCCCAGGCCCAGGCCACCTTCCTGCAACCACCTCCCCTCACCTCATTGGCTGCTTTTAGGGAAATGTTCCAGAAAGCAGAGGAAGCGATTGGACAACCCGAGTTATGTCCCTCGCAGCAGATTGGGTGCTCAGCCAGTGAAGGGAACCTGTGGAGGATGGATGGACAGAGAAAAGAGGAGGGAGAAAAGAGGAAAGAAGAGGTGGAGGAAGAAGAGGTGGAGGTGAGAGGAACAGCTGATGGAGGAAGAACCTGGGAGTCAAGAACTACAGGTGAGTTAGATGATGATGATGACTATAGGCCTAGTTGTTGACTGTGAGGTGCTGATTTGGGGTGAAAATGTGGAGATAGTAACAAACTACAGTATTCACTGTAGCCACCTTCCATCTAATATTATGTACACAACACCACATCTGAAACGGTGTCCTCTCTTGGGAATGAAAACTAAACCAGCAGAGAGAAGGGTGACAAAAACACGGGAGAATCCCCCGCATTCCAGAGTAGAGGGAAAGAGAAATAAGGGGGAACAAGAGAGAGATACATACATAGATGGGTGCAGTGGAATGTAGTTTCTATCTAGGATGGACAGATAGATGAAGGAGATGCAAAGGATTAGATGGGCTGCACTCATTCTTTTTCAGGGATGGACAGGTAAGTGTATGGGGCAGAGTGGGAGAGGGAGACAGAGAGGGAGGAAGAGATGGTGGAATCTCTTCAGTACCTTCCTGTGGGCCTGGTGTGATGTCATCACTGCCTTATTAAATTATTCATCCAATCTGCAGCCTGGGGGGAAGCAATGGAGTACCCACAGCTATCTCTCCCTCTCTCCATCTCCGTCTATGTCAGCCTCTCTCTCTCTCTCCATCTCCGTCTATGTCAGCCTCTCTCTCTCTCCATCTCCGTCTGTCAGCCTCTCTCTCTCTCCATCTTCCTCTAGCTCACCCTCTCTCTCTCTCCCTCTCTCTCTCTCTCCCTCTCCCCATCTCTCTCTCCCTCTCCCCATCTCCCTCTCTCTCTCCCCATCTCCTCTCTCTCTCTCCATCTCCCTCTAGCTCACCCTCTCTCTCTCTCTCGCTCTCTCTCTCTCTCTCTCTCTCTCCCCATCTCCCTCTCTCTCCCCATCTCCTCTCTCTCTCTCCATCTCCCTCTAGCTCACCCTCTCTCTCTCTCTCTCTCTCTCTCTCCCCATCTCTCTCCCTCTCCCCATCTCTCTCTCTCCCCCATCTCTCTCTCTCTCTCTCCCCATCTCCTCTCTCTCCATCTCCCTCTAGCTCACCCTCTCTCTCTCTCTCTCTTCCCCTCTCCCCATCTCCCTCTCTCTCTCCCCATCTCCCTCTCTCTCTCCCCATCTCCCTCTCTCTCTCCCCATCTCCCTCTAGCTCTCTCTCTGTATATCTCTCTTCCTCTTTCTGTCTCTTTCCTCCTCCCTCATTCTCTTTCTATCCTTTTCACTGTTTATACACTGTACCCCGTTCTCTCGGTCTCCCCTTCCCTCTATTATGCCCTCTCTCTCTCCACTATCTGGTGAGTCATCGGTTCATGTTTTGTTGCCTACCTCCTCCTGTCTCTCTTCTGTCCTTGACCTCTCACTCACTCCTTTATCCTCTATCTTCCATCTTTCTTTTTTCCAGACTGTTCTCCCCTTCCCAGAGTAGCTCAAATCTGATTACTCATACTATAGGCTACCTTTAGAGTGGTTCTTAGTAGAGGTCGACCGATTATGATTTTTCAATACCGATACCGATTATTGGAGGACCAAAAAACCCGCTGCCGATTAATCGGCCTATTTATATATATATATATATATATATATATATATATATAGAGAGAGAGAGAGAGAGAGAGAGAGAGAGAGAGAGAGAGAGAGAGAGAGAGAGAGAGAGAGAGAGAGAGAGAGAGAGAGAGAGAGAGAGAGAGAGAGAGAGAGAGAGAGAGAGAGAGAGAGAGAGAGAGAGAGAGAGAGAGAGAGAGAGAGAGAGAGAGAGAGAGAGAGAGAGAGAGAGAGAGAGAGAGAGAGAGAGAGAGAGAAAGAAATGACTACATTTATTCCAAATTTGAACTTATTAAACCCAAAGGAAAAACTAAGAATACTCATGGGCGAAGGAGCAATGGCTCCTCTTGCAGCCAAATATGTATTTGCCTGCCATAGCCTGAGGGACACTGAATAATAACATCTGCATAGTAAACAGTAACTTACTTATTATTTATATTATTGTTATTACTGTTATTGTTATTTCTATTATTATTGTTGTTTATCATTCCAAATAGTAGTGGTATGGGTAGTAATGGTAATGATAACAGTTTAGGGATGGTGGTGGTAGTAGTAGTAGTAGTAATGACGATAGTAGTTGTAGTACTGATGTAATGGTGAAGATGACCGTTATTTAGTTATAAGTTAGTTATAGAATCAGTTTCCATATTTAGATTTTTATATTTATTACATTCTACTATTTTACTATTATTTTACTACTATTTTATTGTTATTATTTTTAATTTTGTATTATTATTTACTGCCATGTTATATTATTATTTGTTATTGTTTAAAATTGTATTACAATGTATATTGTATACATTGTTGCTTTAGCAATATTAACACAATGTTTTTCATGCCAATAAAACAGCTTGAATTTGAATTTGAATTTGAGAGAGAGAGAGAGAGAGAGAGAGAATTACAACAATACTGAATGAACAATGAACACTTATTTTAACTTAATATAATACATTAATAAAATCAATTTAGTCTCAAATAAATAATGAAACATGTTCAATTTGGTTTAAATAATGCAAAAACAAAGTGTTGGAGAAGAAAGTAAAAGTGCAATATGTGCCATGTAAGAAAGCTAACGTTTAAGCTCCTTGCTCAGAACATGAGAACATATGAAAGCTGGTGTTTCCTTTTAACATGAATCTTCAATATTCCCAGGTAAGAAGTTTTAGGTTGTAGTTATTATAGGACTATTTCTCTCTATACCATTTGTATTTCATATACCTTTGACTATTGGATGTTCTAATAGGTACTTTAGTACTGCCAGCCTAATCTCTGGAGTTGATAGGCTTGAAGTCATAAACAGCGCAATGCTTGAAGCACAGCGAAGAGCTGCTGGCAAATGCAGTATAGTGCTGTTTGAATGAATGCTTACAAGCCTGCTGCTGCCTACCACCGCTCAGTCAGACTGCTCTATCAAATCATAGACTTAATTATAATACACCGCTCAAAAAAATAAAGGGAACACTTAAACAACACAATGTAACTCCAAGTCAATCACACTTCTGTGAAATCAAACTGTCCACTTAGGAAGCAACACTGATTGACAATACATTTCACATGCTGTTGTGCAAATGGAATAGACAACAGGTGGAAATTATAGGCAATTAGCAAGACACCCCCAATAAAGGAGTGGTTCTGCAGGTGGGGACCACAGACCACTTCTCAGTTCCTATGCTTCCTGGCTGATGTTTTGGTCACTTTTGAATGCTGGCGGTGCTTTCACTCTAGTGGTAGCATGAGACGGAGTCTACAACCCACACAAGTGGCTCAGGTAGTGCAGCTCATCCAGGATGGCACATCAATGCGAGCTGTGGCAAGAAGGTTTGCTGTGTCTGTCAGCGTAGTGTCCAGAGCATGGAGGCGCTACCAGGAGACAGGCCAGTACATCAGGAGACATGGAGGAGGCCGTAGGAGGGCAACAACTCAGCAGCAGGACCGCTACCTCCGCCTTTGTGCAAGGAGGAGCAGGAAGAGCACTGCTAGAGCCCTGCAAAATGATCTTCAGCAGGCCACAAATGTGCATGTGTCTGCTCAAACGGTCAGAAACAGACTCCATGAGGGTGGTATGAGGGCCCGACGTCCACAGGTGGGGGTGTGCTTACAGCCCAACGCCATGCAGGACGTTTGGCATTTGCCAGAGAACACCAAGATTGGCAAATTCGCCACTGGCGCCCTGTGCTCTTCACAGATGAAAGCAGGTTCACACTGAGCACATGTGACAGACGTGACAGTCTGGAGACGCCGTGGAGAACGTTCTGCTGCCTGCAACATCCTCCAGCATGACCGGTTTGGCGGTGGGTCAGTCATGGTGTGGGGTGGCATTTCTTTGGGGGAGCCGCACAGCCCTCCATGTGCTCGCCAGAGGTAGCCTGACTGCCATTAGGTACCGAGATGAGATCCTCAGACCCCTTGTGAGACCATATGCTGGTGCGGTTGGCCCTGGGTTCCTCCTAATGCAAGACAATGCTAGACCTCATGTGGCTGGAGTGTGTCAGCAGTTCCTGCAAGAGGAAGGCATTGATGCTATGGACTGGCCCGCCCGTTCCCCAGACCTGAATCCAATTGAGCACATCTGGGACATCATGTCTCGCTCCATCCACCAACGCCACGTTGCACCACAGACTGTCCAGGAGTTGGCGGATGCTTTAGTCCAGGTCTGGGAGGAGATTCCTCAGGAGACCATCCGCCACCTCATCAGGAGCATGCCCAGGCGATGTAGGGAGGTCATACAGGCACGTGGAGGCCACACACACTACTGAGCCTCATTTTGACTTCTTTTAAGGACATTACATCAAAGTTGGATCAGCCTGTAGTGTGGTTTTCCACTTTAATTTTGAGTGTGACTCCAAATCCAGACCTCCATGGGTTGATAAATTGGATTTCCATTGATTATTGTTGTGTGATTTTTGTTGTCAGCACATTCAACTATGTAAAGAAAAAAGTATTTAATAAGATTATTTAATTCATTCAGATCTAGGATGTGTTATTTTAGTGTTCCCTTAATTTTTTGGAGCAGTGTATAATAACACACAGAAATACGAGCCTTTGGTCATTAATATGGTCAAATCCGGAAACTATCATTTCGAAAACAAAACGTTTATTCTTTCAGTGAAATACGGAACTGTTCCGTATTTTATCTAACTGGTGGCATCCCTAAGTCTAAATATTGCTGTTACATTGCACAACCTTCAATGTTATGTCATAATTACGTAAACTTCTGGAAAATTAGTTCGCAATGAGCCTTTCGGCCCAAACTGTTGCATATACCCTGACTCTGTGTGCAATGAGCGCAAGAGAAGTGACACAATTTCCCTAGTTTAATATTGCCTGCTAACCTGGATTTCTTTTAACTAAATATGCAGGTTTAAAAATATATACTTCTGTGTATTGATTTTAAGAAAGGCATTGATGTTTATGGTTAGGTACAGTCGTGCAACGATTGTGCTTTTTTCGCAAATGCGCTTTTGTTAAATCATCCCCCGTTTGGCGAAGTTGGCTGTCTTTGTTAGGAAGAAATGGTCTTCACGCAGTTCGCAACGAGCCAGGCGGCCCAAACTGCTGCATATACCCTCACTCTGTTGCACAGAATGCAAGAGAAGTGACACAATTTCCCTAGTTAAAAGAAATTCATGTTAGCAGGCAATATTAACTAAATATGCAGGTTTAAAAATATATACTTGTGTATTGATTTTAAAGAAAGGCATTGATGTTTATGGTTAGGTACATTGGTGCAACGACAGTGCTTTTTTCGCAAATGCGCTTTTGTTAAATCATCACCCGTTTGTCGAAGTAGGCCGTGATTCAATGATAAATGAACAGGCACCGCATCAATTATATGCAACGCAGGACACGTTAGATAAACTAGTAATATCATCAACCATGTGTAGTTAACTAGTGATTATGTTAAGATTGATTGTTTTTTATAAGATATGTTTAATGCTAGCTAGCACCTTACCTTGGCTCCTTGCTGCACTCGCATAACAGGTAGTCAGCCTGCCACGCAGTCTCCTCGTGGAGTGCAATGTAATCGGCCATGATCGGTGTTCAAAAATGCCGATTACTGATTGTTATGTAATCTTGAAATCGGCCCTAATTAATCGGCCATTCCGATTAATCGGTCGACCTCTAGTTCTTAGTTCCATAGGCTGAAGGGCTGAATACCTCTATTTATCTGTATTTCAATTACACAGCTTTATTGTTTTGAGAACAATTTACATTAAGTAATTTCATTATGTGACTATTGTCTGAAATATATATTTTTGTAATCAAAGTCACAATGTACATTTCAGGAGAAATGCTGAATGTATGTGTGTATGTGCGTGTGAATGTGTGTGTAGTGTGCTTCCCTCTGTGTGTATGTAAAAGCCAAGTTGTATGGTATTTGTCAACGTGGAAGGAGTTATGTGTGGTCAGCTCGTCACAGCAGTAGGATAAACTTATCCTAGGTTATGTAGGGCCAACTTCTACCCACAGACTGTAAACAAATAATACAATCCAGACCAGACTATTTGTCACGTGTGCGTGTACAGCTTTAAGAACCAAAGAGGAGGGGCTCCATCTACCAACCAATGGCAGAGACTTATTTCACAGTAGCGCAAAAAAAAACAGGAAGTGTAATGTGTGGCTGCATCTGAGAGAGAGCCAGATCAACTCAAGGCTAAACCAAGGTATGTTAGTTAACACGCTCTGTGGAGCCTCTATCTCTCTGTCACGGTGATATTAAATGAGACAATGTATTTCTGTGCAGAATGGACTTATGGTCAGCATAGGCTATTATCCAATCATCTCCAAGGAGACAGAGAGATAGACAGTGCGCAGCCAGGCAGGAACAGAACTCTCCATAGCCTGACTCAGCGTAACCAACAGTACTCTTCTCTGCTAGAGAGAGGGAAAGATAGAGAGAGAGAGAATATGAAGATGGAGGACAGCATACCACTACTTTACAGAGAGAGAGAGGACAGCATACCACTACTGTACAGAGAGAGAGGACAGCATACCACTACTGTACAGAGAGAGAGGACAGCATACCACTACTGTACAGAGAGAGAGAGGACAGCATACCACTACTGTACAGAGAGAGAGAACAGCATACCACTACTGTACAGAGAGAGAGAACAGCATACCACTACTGTACAGCGAGAGAGAGAACAGCATACCACTACTGTACAGAGAGAGAGAACAGCATACCACTACTGTACAGAGAGAGAGAGAGAGAGAACAGCATACCACTACTGTACAGAGAGAGAGAGAGAACAGCATACCACTACTGTACAGAGAGAGAGAGAGAACAGCATACTACTACTGTACAGAGAGAGAGAGAGAGAACAGCATGCCACTACTGTACAGAGAGAGAGAGAACAGCATACCACTACTGTACAGAGAGAGAGAACAGCATACCACTACTGTACAGAGAGAGAGAGAGAGAACAGCATACCACTACTGTACAGAGAGAGAGAGAGAACAGCATACCACTACTGTACAGAGAGAGAGAGAGAACAGCATACTACTACTGTACAGAGAGAGAGAGAGAGAACAGCATACCACTACTGTACAGAGAGAGAGAGAGAACAGCATACCACTACTGTACAGAGAGAGAGAACAGCATACCACTACTGTACAGAGAGAGAGAGAGAACAGCATACTACTACTGTACAGAGAGAGAGAGAGAGAGAGATGACAGCATACCACTACTGTACAGAGAGAGAGAGAACAGCATACCACTACTGTACAAAGAGAGAGATGACAGCATACCACTACTGTACAGAGAGAGAGAGAACAATATACCACTACTGTACAGAGAGAGAGAGAACAGCATACCACTACTGTACAGAGAGAGAGAGAACAATATACCACTACTGTACAGAGAGAGAGGACAGCATACCACTACTGTACAGAGAGAGAGAGGACAGCATACCACTACTGTACAGAGAGAGAGAGAACAATATACCACTACTGTACAGAGAGAGAGGACAGCATACCACTACTGTACAGAGAGAGAGAACAGCATACCACTACTGTACAGAGAGAGAGAGAGAGAACAGCATACCACTACTGTACAGAGAGAGAGAGATGACAGCATACCACTACTGTACATAGAGAGAACAGCATACCACTACTGTACATAGAGAGAGAACAGCATACCACTACTGCACAGAGAGAGAGAACAGCATACCACTACTGTACAGAGAGAGAGAGAGAGAACAGCATACCACTACTGTACAGAGAGAAAGGACAGCATACCACTACTGTACAGAGAGAGAGAGAGAACAGCATACCACTACTGTACAGAGAGAGAGAGAGAGAGAGAACAGCATACCACTACTGTACAGAGAGAGAGAGAGAGAGAGAGAGAGAGAACAGCATACCACTACTGTACAGAGAGAGAGAGAGAGAACAGCTTACCACTACTGTACAGAGAGAGAGAGAGAACAGCATACCACTACTGTACAGAGAGAGAGGACAGCATACCACTACTGTACAGAGAGAGAGAACAGCATACCACTACTGTACAGAGAGAGAGAGAACAGCATACCACTACTGTACAGAGAGAGAGAACAGCATACCACTACTGTACAGAGAGAGAGAACAGCATACCACTACTGTACAGAGAGAGAGAACAGCATACCACTAATGTACAGAGAGAGAGAACAGCATACCACTACTGTACAGAGAGAGAGAACAGCATACCACTACTGTACAGAGAGAGAGGACAGCATACCACTACTGTACAGAGAGAGAGAGAACAATATACCACTACTGTACAGAGAGAGAGAGAACAGCATACCACTACTGTACAGAGAGAGAGAGAACAATATACCACTACTGTACAGAGAGAGAGGACAGCATACCACTACTGTACAGAGAGAGAGAGGACAGCATACCACTACTGTACAGAGAGAGAGAGAACAATATACCACTACTGTACAGAGAGAGAGAACAGCATACCACTACTGTACAGAGAGAGAGAGAGAGAACAGCATACCACTACTGTACAGAGAGAGAGAGATGACAGCATACCACTACTGTACATAGAGAGAACAGCATACCACTACTGTACATAGAGAGAGAACAGCATACCACTACTGCACAGAGAGAGAGAAGCATACCACTACTGTACAGAGAGAGAGAGAGAGAGAGAACAGCATACCACTACTGTACAGAGAGAGAGGACAGCATACCACTACTGTACAGAGAGAGAGAGAGAACAGCATACCACTACTGTACAGAGAGAGAGAGAGAGGACAGCATACCACTACTGTACAGAGAGAGAGAGAGAGAGAGAGAGAGAGAACAGCATACCACTACTGTACAGAGAGAGAGAGAGAACAGCATACCACTACTGTACAGAGAGAGAGAGAGAACAGCATACCACTACTGTACAGAGAGAGAGGACAGCATACCACTACTGTACAGAGAGAGAGAACAGCATACCACTACTGTACAGAGAGAGAACAGCATACCACTACTGTACAGAGAGAGAGAACAGCATACCACTACTGTACAGAGAGAGAAAAGCATACCACTACTGTACAGAGAGAGAGAACAGCATACCACTACTGTACAGAGAGAGGACAGCATACCACT